>NC_053022.1:55010209-55025222 GCF_003073215.2 Triticum urartu
GCAATGAACAACTATGGCGCAAGATAAAGCACATCAGAAGTGACAATGGCACTGAATTCAAGAACACTGGCCTAGATACATATCTTGATACTTTAGGCATCACACATGAATTCTCAGCTCTGTACACGCCACAGCAGAATGGCGTCGTCGAACGCAAGAACAGAACACTTATTGAGATGGCCCGGACGATGCTTGATGAATACAAGACTCCAAGAAAATTCTGGCCTGAAGCCATTGATACTGCATGCCATATCATCAACCGTGTTTATCTTCACAAGCTTCTGAACAAGACATCCTATGAGCTCCTTACTGGCAAGAAGCCAAATGTCAGTTACTTCAGAGTATTTGGCGCCAGGTGCTGGATCAAGGATCCACATCACACTTCAAAATTTGCACCAAAAGCACATGAGGGTTTTATGCTTGGATATGGAAAGGATTCGCACTCCTACAGAGTCTTCAACCTTTTTCACTATAAAGTGGTTGAAACAGTGGATGTGCGGTTTGATGAGACGAACGGCTCACAAAGAGAGCACCTGCCAAATGTGCTAGATGAAGTTCCATCCAGTGAATCAATCAAACTTATGGGAACTGGAGAAATCATACCGTCTGAAGCTCAGCCTGAAGAGGAACTTATCATCTCCGCACCTGATCAACCTGAAGACAATGCTCAGCCTGAAGACAATCCTTCTAACGATGACAATGATCAGCAAGAGCAAAATCTTCGTCCTGTACATCCTCGTGTTGCAAATGAAGTACAGATTGAGAAATAATTGATAGCATCAATGCACCAGGTCCACTCACTCGTTCAAGGGCAACACAGCTAGCAAATTTCTGTGGGCACTTCGCATTCGTCTCAATATCTGAACCCAAGAAAGTTGAAGAAGCCTTCATGGAACCTGAATGGATTCAAGCTATGCAAGAAGAGCTTCAACAGTTTGAGCTGAATAATGTATGGGAACTGGTTAAGCGTCCTGATCCTCGCAAGCACAATATAATAGGCACCAAATGGATATATC
This sequence comes from Triticum urartu, assembly GCF_003073215.2. NCBI lineage: Eukaryota > Viridiplantae > Streptophyta > Magnoliopsida > Poales > Poaceae > Triticum > Triticum urartu. Next base: position 55,011,226 of record NC_053022.1, read on the forward strand.
GCAACAAGCAAGATGAGCATGGTCAAGTTGTCAGAAACAAAGCTCGTCTCGTTGCTCAAGGATACACTCAAGTTGAAGGGATTGACTTCGATGAAACATTTGCTCCTGTGGCTAGACTTGAAGCCATACGCATACTGCTGGCCTATGCAAATCATCATAACATTCTTCTATATCAAATGGATGTGAAGAGCGCTTTTCTCAATGGCAAGATTGAAGAAGAAGTGTATGTTGCACAACCGCCTGGCTTTGAAGATCCAAAACATCCTGACATGGTGTACAAGCTCAACAAGGCACTGTATGGCCTCAAACAAGCCCCTCGGGCTTGGTATGACACACTCAAAGACTTCCTGAAGAGCAAAGGCTTCAAACCTGGTTCCCTCGACCCCACTCTCTTCACGAAGACATATGATGGTGAACTGTTTGTGTGCCAAATATATGTGGATGACATTATCTTCGGCTGCACCAATCAGAAATACAGTGAAGAGTTTGGATATATGATGCAAGAGCAATATCAGATGTCCATGATGGGTGAGCTGAAGTTCTTCCTTGGTCTTCAAATACGTCAGCAACGCAACGGCATCTTCATATCTCAAGAGAAGTACCTCAAAGATTGCCTGAAGAAATTTGGGATGCAAGACTGCAAAGGCTTCACGACGCCAATGCCAGCCAAACATCATCTGGGTCCCGACGACAATGGTAAAGAGTTCGATCAAAAGGTATACCGCTCCATGATTGGTTCTTTACTTTATCTATGTGCATCTAGGCCAGATATTATGCTTAGTGTTTGCATGTGTGCTCGATTCCAAGCGGCACCAAAGGAATTCGCATCACTTAGCTGTGAAGCGAATTCTTCGATATTTGGCTCACACCCCAACTCTAGGATTATGGTATCCAAAGGGCTCAGAGTTTGATCTGGTTGGATTCTCGGATGCTGATTATGCTGGTGACAAGGTGGATCGCAAGTCTACATCAGGCACATGTCATTTTCTGGGACGATCACTTGTATGTTGGTCTTCAAAGAAGCAGAACTGTGTATCTCTCTCCACTGCTGAATCTGAATACATTGCTGCTGGATCTTGCTGCGCTCAGCTTCTGTGGATGAAGCAAACACTCAAAGACTATGGCATTCATCTGAAGCAAGTGCCACTCTACTGCGACAACGAAAGCGCCATCAAGATTGCCAACAACCCAGTTCAGCACTCGAAGACAAAGCACATTGAAATTCGTCATCACTTTCTCAGAGATCATGTTGTGAAGGAAGATTGATTGATATCATACATGTCAACACTGAAGAGCAATTGGCAGATATCTTCACCAAGCCCTTGGATGAGAAGAGATTTTGCAAGTTACGGTGTGAGCTAAATATCTTGGAATCCTCAAATGTCCTGTGATCAGGCACACATCCTAACACTTATGCATATTGATGACTTAGATGTGCAACACACGAAGTAAAGTATATCTTCAATCAATGAAGACATACATTCTAAGTGTGAATACATTAATGTGGAATTTGACTTCGGAGCACGATAATTGTGCGCCGTGTCTGGGTCTAATACTTCCTATACGGTGGGTAACGCCACCACCAAATTCTTCTGTTTGAAGTGTTTTACCCATGGCGTTACATTTGCTATGTCTTCACATTTTGTTTGTCTTCATTTCTCAACTTGTCTTCATGATTATCTTCACTATGTTGATTTGATTGTCTTTCTCAATATATATACTAGTGTTCTGTCCTCTACAGCATTCACTTATAGCTATGTCTTCTTGTTGAATCTTTTGAACTAAGTGAATGTGATCGGACCCTAACCTCTCTATGCTTTCTATCTCAAACTCTATCTCTCCAAATCATATGCATTCTATTGAAACTGTCGAATGTCTTCTCTGCGTCCTTGTCAGCAGAAGATACAGAGACAAACATTAAGTCCGTTTTCAATGCTAATTCCTTCACCTGAAACCCGGAGAAGTGGGAACGACCACCCGACAATCCAGGCGTGCGTGGGAACGTGGACAACTCCGAAGTATGTTGCATGTTGCCACGTGTCCTCAGATGTGAACCGCCAGGGGCACCTGCGTAATTGCGCTGTGCCGCACACTTCCTTATAAATACATGTCCCACGGTCAAGAAAACCTTCTTCCACCTCTCCACCTCGTCAAAACCCTAGCGCCACCGCTAGCTCTCGACGACGCCGGCGACGAAGCGCTTAGCTGCCGACTTCTCCGACGCCGTCCTCACGCCGGCCGCGGACATCGTCTCTCTCTGCTGCCGCCGTAGGTGTCCTCCGTCGCCAAGTTAGGGCACGGTGGATTGAACTGCTCGGTCTCCTACTCTTCCCATCTAGCAGTTCTTCGCGTGTAAATATAAACTCTATTTTTACCATCCTTTTTGATCCTCAAAGATTCATCCTGTTTACCAAAATGGTTTCTGCCTATACAATGTTAGATCTATCCTGTCTGCATCTCATACTGCCTAGTATATTCACTTAAGCTTCATATCTAGTTAGATTCCTCACTTGTACTTATTCGCTGGGATTCGTACAAATCTGGAACCAACTCTCAACATATAAGTGAATGTCTTCGCATGATGAGGTCAATGTCTTCTAAACTGATTTATCTTCAAAATCTTCTGAGAATGCATATGACCTCTTCCCCTTCCCTCGCACCTTAATGCTGTCACAGGTACATGTCCGTGGGAGAATCCCTTGGTTCTCATAGTCTGCATTCATTTGCAGAATTCTTACACACATCATAAATTCTCCCGAAGCCAGTTCCTGTTTGTCCAGCAAGCGAAAGCCTTTGAAGCCTTTGAACGTGTTGAAGCCATTCAGTTTGAAGTTCATGGCTGCAGAGAAATCAGTAAGGAAGGGTGGCAGACAGCGTCGTGGGGGAACGTCAAGAGATTTGCCTGATGACCTCTCAGAGCTTTACAAGACAGATCCTGAAGAGGATTACAATCAGCGCAAGACCCGAATCCAATGGATTCGAAGATATTGGGCAGAACAATGGTTCAAGTACCGGTTTGTGACCCAGGAATATGCTGAGAAAAATGCCATCAAGCGACCGGGGAGACATCCTATACAGAAATCTTCAACCCAGGTCCAGAGATGAAGCCATTGAACAAGGCTTCTATCCCTGCATGGTCCGTGGACCACAGCCTGCGGATGCCAGACCCATCGTCATTGCTATGGTGTCGTGACGACAATCTGTTCAAGCGCAACTTCCAGTTTGCCAAGAATTCGGCTAAGCAAAACAAGAAGTCATTGGGACTAGACTTCAACCCTGGTCCTTCTGCTCCCCGTGCCGATGGCACCCGCGAAGCTGAACCCAATCTTGTTGGGCCCTTCTACAACCTGGAAGGTCTCATCACTCATATCGTGGTTCAAGGGACAGCCGTGGATGAGCCTGCAGATGACGCTGAATCTGATGAAGCGCCTGCACCTGCACGCCGAAGCCAAAGAAACTGAAGCAGCCCTAAAGCTTCAAAGCCTGCCTCAGCACCAAAAATCTCACGGGCGAAGCCACTGGCTACTGCACCTCCTGAAGACAGTGTGCAGTCTGAAGATTTGTCACGCATCTCCAAGCCCTCGAGAGTCAAGATGCCTTTGCAACACACCAGCCAAGAACTGACTGCTGCTGCTATTCTGCGCAACGACCATTGATCTGTCCAGCGATGAAGATCTTGCAGATGACGCTCTTGAGCAACTGATCAAGAGCAAAGAAGAAGCAGAAATCTTCAATGATTTGCCTCTCTTTGACGTGGCAATCATCCACAACTTCATTGATGAGTGGTTTGACACGCCCAACCTCAGCTTTGAAGATCTGCAACTTCCAATTGGCCTCAGTGTCGCCTTCCATGGCGCCATTGCTTCAGAGCTAGCTCTAGCTCAGCGCATCGTTGAACTGAAGCAAAAGATCGACTTTGAGAAAGCTCAGTTCAAGAAGCACATGGCCAAGCTCAGCGTGCAAGATGTGAAAAACTTCAAGATTATGCTGCACGAGCTCAAGGAAGCCTTTCTCAAGAAAGCGTGAAGAAGCTCAAGGTTCTCGTGAGCGCATGAAGAGCCTGGCTGACAAGTGTGTGCAAGCCTACAATGAGGCTGAGAAGCGCAAGGCCTTGGTCGTCCTGGCATCGAATCCCAGGATGGCTGCAAAGAAGAAGAAGAAGCCAGCTGTGGCCGAACCCGAAGCACCAAGGCAGGAAGCACATCCCATTGTCTTCCCAGCCAGCATGATCGGCTCGAAGCCAAAGGTTAGGTCAACCGCTTCAGAACTGAAGAAGACGAGGAATGTTGAGGCTAAAGCGAGAAAGAGGAAACATCCTGAAGCCTCTGGTGCTGCTCCCTCCAAGAAGAAGCGCAAGACCAAGAAGGATCGGGCTGCTCCCACAGAGCCCCTAGTTTTTGAACTTATCTCCATGGTTTGCCCTGCAGCTGAACATCAAGAGCGCCAATTGATTGTCCATGAGCCTGCTTCCACAGAGGCTCATGAAGCTGAAGACATTCCAGCAGTTGATCCCACCGCTGCTGAAGACATTGGTCACCATGACAATGTTGAAGATGATGTAGTTCTTCCTCAGATCGAGCACCAACTGGTATCATCGCCTATGCTTACTCACAGCGAACTCATTAGCATTGGTCGTCCTCTGACGCCAATTGCTCAGGATGCATCATGGGCTGATCACCCACAACAACAAGTCACACCACCCCGGCAAGAAGAAGAAGATGACTTTGAGGCCCAGCCAACTCCATCTCCAAAGGCGTCGCCAGCTTACGCAGGCTTCGCAAAGGACCAAGGTCTCAAGTCCCTCTTTCGAGCGTTCCAGAAGGAGAAGTGCCCCACCAATCTGTTGCACGTCAAGTGTTTCCAGATGCCACTCCTACTGTGAATGTCTCCGAGTCTGAGGCTAAAGCTGCTGAAGACATTCCGGCTGCATCAGCCGACGACACACAAGAAGAAGAACGTGTCCCTACTCCCCCCATTACTGAAGAAGCTGTTCTCGAGGAGAACGTGTCTGTGCCCGACCCTCCAGCTCATCAAGTGGAGGTTGAGAATCTTGAGGCTGCCACCACCAACACAAATGAAGCCAATGACGTTGTCATGGCTGAAGCAAATGTGGAGCCTGCACCAACCATGTGCCAGAAGTCAGTGAAGCCAATGATGCTACTGCTCCTGTTCCTGCGCCTGCTGCTGGTCCTCAGTTTGACTATCACGTTGAGCACAGGCCTCAGGTACAGAAGCCAATGCCAAGGTTGCCCAGGTTTCCAGGTCCTGCATCAGCACCCGGATCCTTTAATGTCAACGGCTTCAAAGCAGACAACACCTTCTTCAATAGCGCCAAGAACCCCTACTCAAGGGAAAGAATATCTTCTGATCGGTTCTGGAGCTATCCGCAGCGAAGTTATTACTCATGCATTCTGTACAATCAAGGTCGCATTTTCCCTCATATGCGTCTTGACACTGAAGCCATAACTGGTCTGCCTTGCTTGGAAGAAGCTCTGGATTGCTTCAAAGAGTCTGGATTGTTGCCGTTCGTCACCGACCAAGAGCACTGGAACGAAGAATTGCTGCTCCAATTCTATGCCACTCTTCACATTCGTGGCTACAACAGAGATCCGAAGACTTGGGTCCTTGAGTGGATGACCGGCAATGTTCATCACGAAGCCAAAGCCTTTGATATCATTGAGCTCACTGGTCTGCCCACTCCTGGAGATCTTTATGAACCTGGTTGTCAGCTTCACAGTGCAGCTATGGAGAGCATCTTTCAGAAGCCTGAACCAAACATGAGTCAGATGCTTAGCATGATGAAGCCTTTGCCTCCAGATGCTGCATATCCTAAGGAGTTCTTTGTTGAAGACCTTGAGTATCTGCCACGCACTATCTATCACATTATAGGCGAACTCTCTGGCCCATCAAAGGACATTCTCCACATGCAAAGCTGGAAGGTGCAATGAAGACTTTGGTCTTTTATATTCTTCACGGCAAATGCTTCAATGCACAAGACTTCTTCATCCGCCAACTTGCTGCATCAGGATCTGATCTTTTTGGCTTGAAGTTTTACGCTCCATGGATAATGCGGCTGATCAAACTACACTCAGCTGTCTCATATCAGCCCTCTGCTCGCAATCATCGGATCTTTCTGCCTGACGTTGATATGTCCGTTGAAGCCATCTATCCAGAGCCTGCCAAGGAGCCTCTTAGTCTTCAGAATGCTGAGCATCAAAGTTTCTCTCAAAACATTGAAGGAGTTGAAGCAGTCACTCGTGTTTATCCTCTGGCTGGTACTACACGTGCACCTCATCGTGCCCTCACTGAAGCCACTGAAAGCACATTGCCCAACGGCCCAAGAAGCGATCTCGTGTTCTCAATGACCGAGAGCTTCTGGTTGCCCTTCATCAGAAACAGGATAAGGCATCATGACTGGCTGAAGCGCCAAATGCAAAGCCTCTTGGTGGACGTAAACAGGATTCGCAATCTTGCCACCAAGAATGCCTTTGTTGCCCATGAACACCTGTCGGCGTACATGGAAAGGGCTGACGCTTATGTGCTCTGAGATGATCTTCAAGAGGATGGCTTCTCTGAACGCTTCAAGTTTGACTCCACACCTCCAAGAAGGACTGTGCTGTGACGAACTCCGATCTCATTGAAGACTCTGAGTTCTCTTCCTCCGCGGCAACTGTGAATGCCAGAGTGATCGATGACGAAGACGATGCTACTTCACCGCCTACTTCTGCACGCATCGACACTGCCCCGAGTTCGTCTGCACCGCCACAACACCGACGACCTTGCTGCTTCACCTACTCCTCATGGGAACGAGTAGATGCTCTATGTCTTCAAACCTTTTTGGTCCTTACTGACAAAAGGGGGAGAAGCATATGAGTTTGATAGTCTTCAAGCGGGTCCATATGGGCGGTTGCTTTATTATTTTGCCTAGTGTTTACAACTCTCGTTTGATACATTTGGTTCTTTGAGTTGTAACACTTAAACTCGATGGTCGTCTGCTACTTATTTGCTACTTCTGTGATGCGATGATAAATTCCGCATGTGCGACGATAAATTCCGCACTTAGATCATCTTTGCAGACGTCCATTTTCCATTATGCATGTCATTATCTTCATATACTTTCATGCATGATTGTCATCATAAGTTGAAGAGGATCTCCACAAGTACAACCTGCCATGTGCATTTGCATTCCAAAAGCAAATTACTTATATGCACATCTTCAGGGGGAGCCCTTGCAACTTATGAAGACAATTCCCTATCCTTTACAATTTCACATATTATATTCCCCGTTGAAAACTTCAACTAGTTTGTCATCAATCACCAAAAAGGGGGAGATTGTAAGTGCATCTAGTGCCACCCCTAGTTGGTTTTGGAGTATTGATGACAAACCTAGTTGAGGGACTAATGTGTTTGTGAGAATTGCAGGATAACACAGGTAGAAGTCCCTCATTGATTCGGTTTTCCTACCAGAGATGACCCCTAAAAATGTATGAAGACATTGAAGTCAAAGGTGGTATGTGAAGACATTCACATTGAAGACTATGACAAGAGAAGACACTGCGTGAAGACTATGGAGCACAAAGACTTAGCATTTTCGTCGTTCTGTGTTTTTCTTTGTTGAGTCATAGGAATCACCGTACTGTTAACTGGGGTCCAAGAGAACCAGTCAGAATGACTGAAGTGATGCTTAACCAAAATCCTATATCTTCGAGTGAAGACTATGAGAGCAAATCTTGTCGAGAGTTGGATAAGTCAGCTTTGCCTCTAGCTCAAGTAAAGTTCTCGTGTGTGTTTGAAATCTAACCATTGGAACACGTGTCAGTTCCTTAGTGACCCAGGGTCATTTCGGACAAATCAGGTCGGGTTGCCTAGTGGCTATAAATAGCCCACCCCCTACAACCATAAACGGTTGGCTGCTCAGAGTTAGAGTACGGCTTTTGTCGTTTGAGAGCAACCCACCTCGAAGCCTTTGAGAGAGAATTCCTTGCGAGGATAAAGCCCTAACCACCCAGAGCCAAAGAGTGTTAGGCATCACTTAAGTCTTCTTGTCTGTGTGATCTGAAGACTTATTACACTTGAGGACTGTGAATCCTCCAGCCGGTTAGGCGTCGCGTTCTGAGCATCCAAGAGTCATTGTGGATCGCGGTGAACGAAGTCTGTGAAGGTTTGGAAGTCTACTTGAAGACTTACCAGAGTGATTGGGCGAGGTCTGTGTGACCTTAGCTCAAGGGGAATACGGTGAGGACTAAGTGTCTGAGCTGCGTGCTCAGGACTAAGTGTCCGGGACTGAGTGTCCTCAGGTTTAAATACCTATCCGCCCTAACCAGACGTACAACTGTCACCGCAGTTGGAACTGGTCTACCAAACCTTTGTCTTCATCATGCACACTGGTTCTATCCTTCCCATCTCTTTATTTATAGTTGGCTCTTGTGAAGTCAGTGCCTATTTGCATTATCTATTTGTCTTCACTGTGTACCTGATCCTTACTGCCTAGCTGCTATTAGTCATTGGTTTCACTTCATTGAATACTTGACTGTGGTCTGCCTAGTGTAGTCTACGTTCCGCTGCATGGTAATAGGTTCATTTCTATCATTTGTCTTCGAAACTTCCATGTTTTGAAGACTTTCATAAAAATCGCCTATTCACCCCCCCTCTAGTCGATATAACGCACTTTCAGTCACCGCTGCTGATGTCAAGAAGTTCGTTCAACTCGATTCCACTGCCAAGAACATCATCTGTGGTCATCTGACCAAAGGGCAGTATGGCCGTGTGAGTGCTCTAGAAACATCGAAGCTAGTCTGGGACTGGCTCTCCAAGGTCAACGAAAGCGTCTCAACCCAGAGAGATCAAATGATCAGTGTCCTTCGCAACCTCTTCAACCGCTTCAAGAGAAACGACAATGAGAATGTTTAGCTCATGTTTGATCGCCTCACTGACATCACAAATGAGCTTCAAGCTCTCGACGCTACTGAGATCACCAAGCATGAAATCGTCAAGACACTCCTAAGATCACTTGACAACTCGTTTGACACCCTAGCAGTGATGATTAAAAAACGCCCTGACTTCAAGACACTCGATCCGTCTGATATACTTGAAAGGCTCAACACACATGAGTTTCAGCTTTTTAAGAAAAGAGATATCTACGGTCCCAACTATGGCCGAACTCGCGCCTTGAAGGCAAAAGATGTTTCCTCATCTGAAGAAGAATCTGACTGCAGGAAAGGAGCTTGCTATGCTTGTTAAGAAGTTCTAGAAATTCACCAAGAAGAAAGGCTTCAGAAAGTCTTCACGATCCAGCTCAAGGAATGATCAAGCTTCTACTCATGACTACAAGAAGAGAACATGCCACAAGTGCAAGAAACCTGGTCACTACATCTCTGAGTGTCCGTAGTGGGACAATGAGAATAATAATAAGAAGAAGAGCAAGAAATATGATTCTGACGACAAGAAGGAGAAATACTCAAAGCCTTCTTCCAAGTCTTCCTCAAAATCTTCATCACACAAGAAGAGATCATCTGGCAAGGCTCATGCATTTGTTGGCAAGGAAATGTATTCAGAGGAGGAGTCTGCTTTTGAGGAGGCGGAGGTGGAGTCTGAGGAGGATTCTGACTCTGGCGTTGCAAGTATGGCTATAGCCTACGTTGCCAAGTCCATCTTCAACACTGAAGACAATGACTTCGTCACCGACGCCGATGCTAATGACAAGGACAACTCCGCTCCCACCTATTGCTTCCTGGCATGCGATGCCAAGGTAAACTCACGCAATACTCACTATCAAACATCCAGTGAAGATGACTCTGATTGTGATTCCAAACCCAGCTACAAAACACTTGCTAAAATTGCAACTGAACAACAGAAAGCTATGGAACATATTCAAAAACTGTTAGACAAAAGCGATGACCTGTTGGACGCTGAAATGACTCGATCTCAGTCCTTAATTGAAGACATAAAAAATCTTCACGTTAAGTATGAGGAACTTGAAAGTCGTCATGAAACGCTCTCAACAACTCATGAAAAGCTTTCCTATGATTATCTTCAAAGGAAGCAAGAACTTGAGAAATTGAGAGCGGCTCATGAAGATCTTCAAAAGGAAAACGAGTCACTTCGCGAACAGATCAGTTCCGCTCAGGAAGGATTTGAACCACCATGTCTTAAATGCCTTGAGCGTGATAACGCTACTTCTGTTGCTGAATGTTCTACTGCTGCTACTGTTGCAATATCTTCAACTGTTGATGTGGTAACTAACCCCTCTGCTGAGGATGCCACTGCTATTGCTGATGAAAATGCTAGGTTGAAGACATTGCTTGAAACAGGGATGTACAAAAGTCTCAAAGGGCATCAGACACTATGTGATGTCCTCAAAAGGCAGATTCTAAACCGAAACCCTAGGAAAGAGGGTGTTGGGTTTGAAAGGAAAATGAATGTTGATGGCTCTTACTGAGCCTGAGCAGTACCCCAAAACCACATGGGTTGCTGCAAAGGAACCTTCAGTGGATCCATCCACCCTATCTGGCTTCACTTGTGCTAATCCTATTGTCATTGATGAATCCTTTGATGCAAACTATAAACTGTTTAAGAATCAGAATGGTGAAGTGTTTGCCAGGTATATTGGTACTAACTGCAGGAATGGGCCACCTATGAAGAAAGTCTGGGTGCCCAAAAGGTGTCTGGAGAATCTTCCTGTGAATGTCGTCATGACACCACAAGGGAAGAAGACAACCAGACCACAGGCTTCATATGGTCCAAAGGCTTCATACAGACAGAGGACTCACCTGAGTCACTAACACAAATGTTTTGCAGGGAAATCATACCCAGGCCTATGAATATGAGCGTGTTTCATCAACCGCCATGTTCATAAGACCAAGAACTACTCTGCTTATTCCTTATGAGTATTATTCACCTCCTGCAAAACTATTTGCTAGGGCTTCAAAGCCAAAGTTCTCAGATGCTGCACTTAGACTCATTGCTTCGAAGCCACCCTTGAAGATGTGGGTGGCTAAGAAAGCTTAACTCTCTTTTGCAGGGAAAGGTCTCCAGCCGAAAATCAAATGCGTCTGAAGCTATTGCTAGGGACCTAAAACATCTTGTAGGGCGCAAGATCAAATGCCCAAATGGTCTTATTATGTATTTTGTTCCTGAGTCGCTTGCTATTTGTCCTATCAGTCCTAACCTCGATCTAAGCTTTCATAATCCACTTGCTCGTCAAATGTTTATGCTTCACAATGCTCTTCGTGAAGCCTATCCCCCTAACTGCACTGTAGGGTATGACACCAGCTGCTTCAGAATGGATTATTGATAGTGGATGTACTAATCACATGACTGGCGAACGAAGTCTTCTCATGGACTCAACCTTACGTCCATCTGACAAAAGTCACATCACATTTGCTGATACTGTAAAAGCAAGGTATTGGGTCTAGGTAGAGTTGCAATCTCAAAGGATCAGCACATGGATAAAGTGATGCTTGTTGAATCCCTTGGTTTCAACTTAATGTCTATCTCAATGCTTTGCGATTTGAACATGATTGTGATATTTGGAAAATATCGTTGCCTTGTTCTAATGGAATCTGACAAGTCTCTAGTCTTTGAAGGGTATCGGAAAGATGATTTGTACATGGTAGATTTCTCAGCAGGACCACAGCTTGCCGTATGTCTTCTTGCAAAAGCTTCAGAGTGCTGGCTCTGGCATCGGAGGCTAGGGCATGCTGGCATGAGGAACTTGCATACTCTTGCAAAGAAGAAGCACGTCATAGGCATCGAGGGCATCAAGTTCAAGAAGGATCACTTATGCGGTGCCTGCGAAGCTGGAAAGATGACGAGGGCCAAGCATCCCTCGAAGACAATCATGACAACGACTCAACCCTTCGGGCCTTCGCACTACTCTACCCTTACTACTACTGCTTGTCTCTATGGCTTCGTCATTGTTGATGATTATTCAAGATATACATGGGTACATATAATCCTCTACAAGACTGAAGTGCAGGATGTCTTCAGACGCGCCAATCGAGCCATGAACAACTATGGCGTCAAGATCAAGCACATCAGAAGTGACAATGGCACTGAATTCAAGAACACCGGCCTTGACACTTATCTTGATACATTGGGCATCACTCATGAGTTCTCAGCTCCGTACACCGCAGCAGAATGGCATCGTGGAACGCAAGAACAGAACACTCATTGAGATGGCTCGGACGATGCTCGATGAATACAAGACACCAAGAAAGTTCTGGCCTGAAGCTATTGATACTGCATGCCATGTCATCAACCGTGTTTATCTTCACAAGCTTCTGAAGAAAACATCCTATGAACTCCTCACTGGTAAGAAGCCAAATGTCAGTTACTTCAGAGTATTTGGTGCTAGGTGCTGGATCAAGGATCCACATCACACTTCAAAATTTGCACCGAAAGCACATGAAGGTTTTATGCTTGGTTACGGAAAGGATTGCACTCCTACAGAGTCTTCAACCTCTTTCACTATAAAGTGGTTGAAACTGTGGATGTGCGGTTCGATGAGACTAACGGCTCGCAAAGAGAGCACCTGCCAAATGTGCTAGATGAAATTCCACCCAGTGAATCCATCAAGCTTATGGGAACTGGAGAGAATCATACCGTCTGAAGTACACGCCTGAAGAGGAACTTATCATCTCTGCACCAAATCAACCTGAAGACAATGCTCAGCCTGAAGACAATCCTTCAAAGATGACAATGATCAGCAAGAGCAAAATCTTCGTCCAGTTCATCCTCGTGTTGCAAATGAAGTACAGATTGAGAAGATAATTGATAGCATCAATGCACCTGGTCCACTCACTCGTTCAAGGGCAACACACTAGCAAATTTCTGTGGGCACTTTGCATTCGTCTCAATATCTGAACCCAAGAAAGTTGATGAAGCCTTCATGGAACCTGAATGGATTCAAGCTATGCAAGAAGAGCTTCAACAGTGAAGCTGAATAATGTATGGGAACTGGTCAAGCGTCCTGATCCTCGTAAACACAATATCATAGGCACTAAATGGATATATCGCAACAAGCAAGATGAGCATGGTCAAGTTGTCAGAAACAAGGCTCGTCTCGTTGCTCAAGGATACACTCAAGTTGAAGGAATTGACTTCGATGAAACATTTGCTCTGGCTAGGCTTGAAGCTATTCGCATACTGCTAGCCTATGCAAATCATCATAACATCCTTCTGTATCAAATGGATGTGAAGAGTGCCTTTCTCAATGGCAAGATTGAAGAAGAAGTGTATGTTGCACAACCGCCTGGTTTTGAAGATCCAAAACATCCTGACATGGTTTACAAGCTCAACAAGGCACTGTATGGCCTCAAACAAGCCCCTCGTGCTTGGTATGACACACTCAAAGACTTCCTGAAGAGCAAAGGCTTCAAACCTGGTTCCCTGGATCCCACACTCTTCACGAAGACATATGATGGTGAACTGTTTGTGTGCCAAATATATGTGGATGACATTATCTTCGGCTGCACTAATCAGAAATACAGTGATGAGTTTGGACACATGATGCAAGAGCAATATCAGATGTCCATGATGGGTGAGCTGAAGTTCTTCCTTGGTCTTCAAATACGGCAGCAACGCAACGGCATCTTCATATCTCAAGAGAAATACCTCAAAGATTGCCTGAAGAAGTTTGGAATGCAAGACTGCAAAGGTTATACGACGCCAATGCCAACCAAAAGTCATCTGGGTCCTGACGCCAATGGTAAAGAGTTCGATCAAAAGGTATACCTCCATGATTGGTTCTTTGCTTTATTTATGTGCATCTAGGCCAGATATCATGCTTAGTGTTTGCATGTGTGCCCGATTCCAAGCGGCACCAAAGGAATCACATCACTTAGCTGTGAAGCGAATTCTTCGATATTTGGCTTACACCCCAACACTAGGATTATGGTATCCAAAGGGCTCAGAGTTTGATCTAGTTGGATTCTCGGATGCTGATTATGCTGGTGACAAGGTGGATCGCAAGTCTACATCAGGCACATGTCAATGAA
>NC_053022.1:55026222-55052832 GCF_003073215.2 Triticum urartu
AGCATCAATGCACCTGGTCCACTCACTCGTTCAAGGGCAACACAACTAGCAAATTTCTGTGGGCACTTTGCATTTGTCTCAATATCTGAACCCAAGAAAGTTGATGAAGCCTTCATGGAACCTGAATGGATTCAAGCTATGCAAGAAGAGCTTCAACAGTTCGAGCTGAATAATGTATGGGAACTGGTCAAGCGTCCTGATCCTCGTAAACACAATATCATAGGCACTAAATGGATATATCGCAACAAGCAAGATGAGCATGGTCAAGTTGTCAGAAACAAGGCTCGTCTCGTTGCTCAAGGATACACTCAAGTTGAAGGAATTGACTTCGATGAAACATTTGCTCCTGTGGCTAGGCTTGAAGCTATTCGCATACTGCTAGCCTATGCAAATCATCATAACATCCTTCTGTATCAAATGGATGTGAAGAGTGCCTTTCTCAATGGCAAGATTGAAGAAGAAGTGTATGTTGCACAACCGCCTGGTTTTGAAGATCCAAAACATCCTGACATGGTTTACAAGCTCAACAAGGCACTGTATGGCCTCAAACAAGCCCCTCATGCTTGGTATGACACACAAGACTTCCTGAAGAGCAAAGGCTTCAAACCTGGTTCCCTGGATCCCACACTCTTCACGAAGACATATGATGGTGAACTGTTTGTGTGCCAAATATATGTGGATGACATTATCTTCGGCTGCACTAATCAAAATACAGTGATGAGTTTGGACACATGATGCAAGAGCAATATCAGATGTCCATGATGGGTGAGCTGAAGTTCTTCCTTGGTCTTCAAATACGGCAGCAACGCAATGACATCTTCATATCTCAAGAGAAATACCTCAAAGATTGCCTGAAGAAGTTTGGAATGCAAGACTGCAAAGGTTATACGACGCCAATGCCAACCAAAAGTCATCTGGGTCCTGACGCCAATGGTAAAGAGTTCGATCAAAAGGTATACTTCCATGATTGGTTCTTTGCTTTATTTATGTGCATCTAGGCCAGATATCATGCTTAGTGTTTGCATGTGTGCCCGATTCCAAGCGGCACCAAAGGAACATCACTTAGCTGTGAAGCGAATTCTTCGATATTTGGCTTACACCCCAACACTAGGATTATGGTATCCAAAGGGCTCAGAGTTTGATCTAGTTGGATTCTCGGATGCTGATTATGCTGGTGACAAGGTGGATCGCAAGTCTACATCAGGCACATGTCACTTTCTGGGACGATCACTTGTGTGTTGGTCTTCAAAGAAGCAGAACTGTGTATCTCTCTCCACTGCTGAATCTGAATACATTGCTGCTGGATCTTGCTGCACTCAGCTTCTATGGATGAAGCAAACACTCAAAGACTATGGCATTCATCTGAAGCAAGTGCCACTCTACTGCGACAATGAAAGCGCCATCAAGATTGCCAACAACCCAGTTCAGCACTCGAAGACAAAGCACATTCAGATCCGTCATCACTTTCTCAGAGATCATGTCATGAAGGAAGATATTGATATCATTCACGTCAACACTGAAGAGCAACTGGCAGATATCTTCACAAAGCCCTTGGATGAGAAAAGGTTTTGCAAGTTGCGGTGTGAGCTAAATATCTTGGAATCCTCAAATGTCCTGTGATCAGGCACACATCCTAACACTTATGCATGTTGATGACTTAGATGTGCAACACACGAAGTAACGTATATCTTCATCAATGAAGACTTACACTCGAAGTGTGAATACATTAACGCGGAATTTGACTTCGGAGCGCCACGATAATTGTGCGCCGTGTCTGGGTCTAATACTTCCTATACGGTGGGTAACGCCACCACCAAACTTTTGTTTGGAGTGTTTTCTGTTGGCGTTACATTTGCTATGTCTTCGCATTTGGTTTGTCTTCAAATTTCAACATGTCCTCATGTTTATCTTCACTATTGATTTAGTCTTATTCGGATATATTCATATATTAGCGTTCTGTCCTCTACAACATTCACTTATAGCTATGTCTTCTTGTTGAATCTTTTGAACTAAGTGAATGTGATCGGACCCTAATTCTCCTATGCTATCTATCTCAAACTCTATCTCTCCAAATCATATGCATTCTATTGAAACTGTTGAATGTCTTCTTTGCATCCTTATCAGCAGAAGACACATAGACAAACATTAAATCCAGGCGTGCGTGGGAACGGGGAACACCCTCCAATGTGTTGCATGTTCGCCATGTGTCCTTCAGATGTGAATCGCAAGGGGCACCTGCGTAATAACGTTGTGTCGTCCCTGTCCTTATAAATACACGCCACACCCCAGTCATTATCTCTTCTTCCACTTCTCCTTCGCACAAACCCTAGCGCCACCGCTAGCTCTCGACGACGCGGTGACGAAGCGCTTAGCTGCCGCGACCTCACCGACGCCGTCCTCACGCCGCCGCGGACATCGTCTTCTCCGCCGTCGCCGATAGGTGTCCTCCGTCGCCAAGTTAGGGCACGGAAGATCGAACTGCTCGGCCTCATCTCCTACTCCGTCTAGCAGTTCCTCGAGTGGTAAATAAAAACTCTTTTTACAGTCTTTTGATCCGATAGATTCATCTTTTCAACCACAAGTGGTTTCTGTCCCAACAAATTGAATCTCTTTTCTGCATCTCATAACATGCCTAGTATGTTCACTTATGCTTCACAAAGTAGTTAGATTCCTCACTTGTACTTATTCGTGGATTCGTACAAATCTGGAACCAACTCTCTACATATGAGTGAATGTCTTCGCACTATGAGGTCAATGTCTTCTAAACTGATTTATCTTCAAAATCTTCTGAGAATGCATATGACCTCTTCCCCTTCCCTCGCATCTCTAATGCTGTCACAGGTACATGTCCGTGGGAGAATCCCTTGGTTCTCATAGTCTGCATTCATTTGCAGAGTTCTTACAGCATCACATCAATTCTCCCGAAGCTAATTCCTGTCTGACCAGCAGAAGGAAGCCTTTGCACGTTCTGAAGCCTTTCAGTCTGAACTTCATGGCAGACAGAAAAATCAGTCAGGAAGGGCGGCAGACAGCACCGTGAAAACACTGCCAAGGACCTGCCACGGATCTCTATGATCTATACAAGTCAGATCCAGAAGAGACCTATGGAGAACGCAAGAACCGAATCCAATGGATTCGAAGACATTGGGCAGAGGAATGGTTCAAGTACAGATTTGTCACTGACGAATATGCTGAAAAGAATGCCATCAAGGGCCCCTGGGGAGATATTATATACAAAGGTCTTCAGCCCAAGTCGAAGTCCGAAGCTATTGCTCAAGGCTTCTACCCCTGCATGATCCGTGGACCTCAGCCTGCTAATGCCGACCCATCCTCTCTGTTATGGTGTCGTGAAGACAATCTCTTTAAGCGCAACTTCCAGTTTGCCAAAACTTCTGCCAAAGAGAACAAGAAGTCACTTGGGTTAGACTTCAACCCCGGTCCCTCTGCTCCTCGTGCCGACGGCACACGCGATGCTGAACCCAATATTGTTGGGCCCTTCTACAACCTTGAAGGTCTCATCACTCACATTCAGGTTCAAGGGGCAGCCGTGGATCACTCTGCAGATGACGCTGATTCTGACGAAGCGCCTGCACCACCGAAGCCTGTGAAGCAAAAGAAACCAAAGGCTTCAAAGCCCTCCTCCGCACCAAAGGTCTCGCGGGCGAAGCCTCTGGCCACTGCACCTCCTGAAGCCAGTGTGCAGTCTGAAGATCTCTCTCGCATCTCCAAGTCTGACAAGATGAAGAAGCCCATGCAACCAACTGGTCAAGCATTGACCCTGCTGCCGTTCTGAGGAATGAGAACGAAGCCATTGATCTGTCTAGCGACGACGATCTTGGCGATGATGCTCTTGAGCTGCTTATAAAGAGCAAGCAAGAGGCGGAAATCTTCAATGATCTTCCCCTCTTTGATGTGGAGATCCTGTACAAGTTCATTGATGAGTGGTTTGACAGCCCAGACCTCAGTTTTGATGATCTTCAGCTCCCAATTGGCCTCAGCGTCTCTTTCCATGGAACCATTGCTCCTGAGCTGGCTCTTGCACAGAAAATTGTTGAGTTGAAGCACAAGATTGATTATGAAAAGGCTCGGTTCAAGAAGCACATGGCCAAGCTCAACGTGGAAGACGTCCAAAACATCAAGGTCATGCTGCATGAGCTCAAGGAGGCGTTCCACAAGAAACATGAAGAAGCTAAAGGTTCTCGAGAGTGCATGAAACACCTGGCTGCCAAATATGTTCAAGCCTACAATGAAGCTGAAAAGCGCAAGGCTCTGGGGTGACCTGGCATCGACCCCAGAATGGCTGCTAAGAAGAAGAAGAAGCCTGATGTGGCCCAACCAGAAGCATCAAGGCAGGAAGAACCTCACGATGTCTTCCCGGCCAGTATGACAGGCTCGAAGCCTAAAGGTCCCCATAGTGGCTTCGGAGCTCAAGAAAACAAGGGCAGCTGAAGCCGAAGCCCGAAAGCGCAAGACCAAGGCCACCACTGATGATGCTCCACCGACCAAGAAGAAAGATCGGGCTGCTCCCACAGAGCCCCTTGTCGTCGAGCCAATCTCAGTTGCTCGTCCGCGTCTGAACACCGTGAGCGCCAGTTGATAGTTCATGAGCCTCCTTCACAGAGCTCCAAGTTGAAAGACATTCCAGCTGTTGACCCCACCAAGCTGAAGACATTGGTCATCAAGACAATTGATGAGGACATCAATACCATTGTTACACCCACAGCCCCTACTGTTACATACTGGACCAATTACTAGAGCTCGCGCACGCCAATTAAATTACAGGTACTTTCGTTTCTTGGTAATGATTCTAATGTTCATGAGATATGATGCTGCCTAAATTGGATACATTTGTTTTGCTTACAAATGAAGGGCCTAGCTTGGAGAAGATGAACATTGGAGCAAGAACACGCATGGAGTTGATGCATGCGCAAGGGGATCAAGAACGGAGTTACAAGTGATGATTTCAGGACTTCGAAGCCGCCATAAGGAGTGCATGAAGCCTTGGACGAAATATACAAGATGCCACTTCATAATATTCGTCCATAGGCTATTCTAGGTGCTGCCTCACCTTATTAATGGGCCAGGCCCATGTAATTTCGAAATACTTAAGTATAGGCTATTTTTAGAGTCCGTATGTGTGGGGAAACAAGAGTTAGGGTTGGTTTCGGACCCCACCCTCAAGGGCCACGAAATTCCCCCCTATTCCTCCATATATACACCCTTAGGGCATCGGTTTAGACTTTGGGTTTTGTTTAGATTAAAAGTTCGCCATAGCTGCAACTTCGCGTACTTCGTTTGTGTCCAACGACCAGACAAACGTCACAGAACCCCACCTTGATCAATAAAGCTTTCATCTTATATTCGCAATATCCCGATTGCAATCTCAGTTTCTTGCTTGTTCTTCGTTTGCTCGCAGGAAACAGACCCTCGTGGTCAGGTTGATCGTGCTTCGGCGTGGTCAATAACCCTCGGAAGTTGGTTTAGCGATTGCTAAGGCGCGACTGTCGCACGTTCGTAGTCGGAATCGTCAAAGTCGACTCCCACAAAACGATAGCCACCATCTCATCGAAAGATGGGACACCTTTGCCTTATCAAGTGGTATCAGATTTCCAGGTTGCTCGGTGAGATTTTACAGTTTTTCATAGATTAGATCGAGTCTGTTCTTCATACCTACAGTCCACGAAAAAGCCACAAAAAAATTAGGGTTAGTTCATCATATCCGAACCAATCTGAGCCTTTGCATAATCTTTTTAGGGTTTTTGCTTGTTGAATTTGCGGTTGCATCGTCGTGTCTAGTTGCTGGTCTTAGAGTCTAGTCTTTTAGAGTTTTGAGTTCTGGTCATAAGTTGTCACGCCGCCGCCGCACCATCATCATCGCCCATCTACCACCACCATTGCTTATCCGCCACCGCTCTGAATCCTATCCATATACCACCACCAATCTGTATCCATATACCACCACCAATCTTATCCATATACCACCACTGCTACATATATCCACCACCAAATCCGAGTTCTTCTCATATTAGGTTTGTTCTTGAGATCATCTCAATCCGATTCGTGTTTCCTTACCTGCGTAAGGTCTCGAAAAAATACTAGTCTGGAGACCCGCCGCGAGTTTTTAGCACCAAAATTTTCAACCAAAAATATTTTTTCCCATTCCTATTTTAGGTTTTCAGTCTTTTGAGCCACGTGCCATCATAGTGATTTTTTGTCGCACTTTTTCGTCGTTCGCTGCCCTGATTTCCGGAAAAAAAAAAGTCGAAATAATTTTCGTGCCATCCTATCAGTTTGACGAGGAGGAGTTTTGAGACACTCGCCATTATAGTGATTTTTCGCAAAAAAAAGAGGAGCGCAAAAAAAAGAGCGAATTTCCAGAGATGTGCTTTTCCCTTTTTACGTGCAGCGCCATGATTTTGTTAGTGTTCTAGGCTCACGTCTCTAGCACGGTCTAGCCTAGGACCAGCACAGTACCGTCGTTGAGCGTTTATTCGACTTTGCATCTCTGAATTGATTATTGCTGACCCTTTTTGCTACCATACTATAAGCCTTCCCAGCTCCACATACCTCTACGTCGTGCGTTTGACTCTCCCTGGCAATCGCTCTATCCAAACTTTTGAGAGTTTTGACTACAACGGTTGCCGATCACCGCCTGCTGCTGGGTAAGAACTGGTAAGAATTTGAGATTTGCTTGACGGATTTGTGACACCCGCCACCAACACCTCTTGTTAGTATTCTTTCTTGTGTGTTTCTATTGCTACTAACCATGCCAGGATCACAAGCCGACGAGACTGACTGGGAGAACTTGACGAACAAGGAGCTTCATGATACGTTTCAGCAAATGATGAGTAGACAGGTGCAAGATGTGCTAAACAGATTTGAAAAGGCCATGGAGAAGATAGATGGCATGGAGAAGACGTTTGAAACAAAGCTCGATAACAAGTTTGCTGAATTGCTTTCGCGTTTTCCACCACCACCACCGGCTGCTCCTGCCGCACCTCTACAACAACAACAACAACAACAACAACAACGACTACCTACACATCGTGAAACAGCCCCTCGCCGAGCGAGCCGTCTCCCTCTTGCATTTGGCCAAACTGTTGGTGCTGCTGTTGATACTTCGTGGCTCCTGCTGCTGATGCGGAGGAGGATGATTTTGCTGCAGATTACGAGGATGAGGTTGATCAAAATCAGAACTACGTTGCACCACCAGCACAACAACCACCAGGTCGTCACATGCAAATATGGCAATGGTAGGCTCACCCTCAGGTACGAGATCATGACCATCTCCCTAAACTAAAATTTGAATATTCCACCATTTGAGGGTAGATTATGTTCCCTGATATATATCTTACTTGGGAGTTTAGAAACTGAACAACGATTACATGTTTACCAATATCCCGAGAGAGACGTGTTCCTGCTGCTGTTTTGTGCATTCCACTAGTTTTGCATGTGTTTGGTGGTCTGAAACATTGTAGATTATATCCCATTCAGCTACTTGGCTGCCTTTGAAAACTAGCTATGCGTACTCGTTGGGTTCCACCATATTATCAACGTGAATTACTTCAAAAATTGTAGCGTTTGAGACAAGGAAAAAATTCTGTAGAAGAATATTATCAGGAATTACAAACTGGTATGATTAGATGTGGTATTGTTGAGGATAATGAAGCTATGCTTGCACGTTTTATGGGCAAATTAAATAAAGAGATTCATACCATTCTAGAGTATAAGGAATATAATAATATCACTCGTTTATTCCATCTTGCTTGTAAAGCTGAACGTGAAGTGCAAGATCGACAAGCATTGGCGCGAACTAACTTTTCTGTAGGTCGACCTTCATCATGGACACCATGTGCATCATCTACTTCCACACGTTCTGCTACACCGGCGCCTCCGTCAGCTGCCACCACCAACCATGATACAATAAAGCAGGCACAATCACCACTATTTGCCAAGAGCAATCCTTCTGGGCCTGCAAAGAGCTCTTCTTCATCCATGGCATCAACAGGGCAAACACATGATATTATTTGTTGACGTTGCAAGGGTGGAGGTCATTATGCGAGAGAATGCCCATCTAAGCGTGTGATGATTGTTACTGAGGATGGTGGGTATGAGTCCGCTAGTGACTATGATGAGGAGACTTTGGCTCTTATTACACGTGACGAACACGGTGGAGACGATTCTGATCATGAGACGCAATACATGGCTCCTGAAGATGCTGACAGGTATGAATGTTTAGTTGCTCAACGTGTTTTGAGTGTGCAGGTTACACAAGCTGAGCAAAATCAGAGGCATAATTTGTTCCATACAAAGGGAGTTGTGAAGGAACGTTCTGTTCGCGTGATCATAGATGGAGGGAGCTGCAATAACTTGGCTAGCATGGAGATGGTGGAGAAGCTATCTCTCACCACAAGACCACATCCACATCCTTACTACATCCAATGGTTCAACAACAGCGGCAAGATTAAGGTAACACGTACTGTTCGTGTGCATTTTAGTATCTCTACATATGCTGATTATGTTGATTGTGATGTGGTACCTATGCAAGCATGTTCCTTATTACTTGGTAGACCATGGCAATTTGATAAAAATTCTGTACACCATGGTAGAAACAATCAGTATACTCTTGTTCATAACGATAAAAATATTACTTTGCTTCCTATGACTCCTGATTCCATTTTGAAAGATGATATTAATAGAGCTAATAAAGCAAAACAGGAGACAAATAAGAGTGAAAATCAGATTGTGGCACAAGAATTTGAGCACCAAATGAAGCCTAATAATAAACCATCTACTATTGTTTCTGAAATTAAATTGAAAAGTGCATGTTTACTTGCCACCAAATCTGATATTGATGAGCTAGATTTTAGCAAATCTGTTTGCTATGCTTTTGTGTGCAAAGAGGCATTATTTTCATTCGAGGACGTGCCTTCCTCTTTGCCCCCTGCTGTCACTAACATTTTGCAGGAGTTCGCTGACGTCTTTCCACAAGACGTGCCACCGGGATTACCACCTATTCGACGGATTGAGCATCAAATTGACTTAATTCCCGGTGCTTCGCTACCCAACCGTGCACCATACCGTACCAATCCAGAGGAGATGAAGGAGATTATGCGTCAAGTACAAGAACTGCTCGACAAAGGTTATATACGCGAATCCCTTAGTCCTTGTGCTGTTCCTATCATTTTAGTGCCGAAAAAGGATGGTACCTCGCGTATGTGCGTTGATTGTAGAGGCATTAATAATATTACTATTCGTTATCGTCATCCTATTCCTAGGTTAGATGATATGCTTGATGAATTGAGTGCCTCTACAATATTCTCCAAAGTTGATTTGCGTAGTGGATACCATCAAATTCGTATGAAATTGGGAGATGAATGAAAAACAGCATTTAAAACTAAGTTTGGATTATATGAGTGGTTAGTCATGCCTTTTGGGTTAACTAATGCACCTCGTACTTTCATGAGGTTAATGAACGAAGTTTTACGTGCTTTCATTGGACGATTTGTGGTAGTTTACTTTGATGACATATTGATTTATAGCAAATCTTTGGAGGAACATTTGGAACATTTATGTGCTGTTTTTATTGCTCTACGTGATGCATGTTTGTTTGGAAACCTTGGAAAGTGCACCTTTTGCACCGACCGAGTATCTTTTCTTGGCTATGTTGTTACTCCACAGGGAATTGAAGTTGATAAAGCCAAGATTGAAGCTATTGAGAGTTGGCCGCAGCCCAAAACGGTCACACAAGTGAGGAGTTTCCTTGGCCTCGCTGGTTTCTATAGGCATTTTGTGAGAGATTTCAGCACCATTGCTGCACCTCTCAACGAGCTTACAAAGAAGGATGTGCCTTTTGTTTGGGGTACCGCACAAGAAGAAGCCTTCACGGTATTGAAAGATAAGTTGACACATGCTCCTTTACTCCAACTTCCTAATTTCAATAAGACTTTTGAGCTTGAATGTGATGCTAGTGGAATTGGATTAGGAGGTGTGTTATTACAATATGGAAAACCTGTTGCATACTTTTTTGAAAAATTGAGTGGGCCTAGTCTGAACTATTCTACTTATGATAAAGAATTATATGCTCTTGTTCGAACCTTAGAAACATGGCAACATTATTTATGGCCCAAGGAATTTGTTATACATTTTGATCATGAATCTTTGAAACACATTAAAAGTCAAGCAAAACTGAACCATAGACATGCTAAATGGGTTGAATTCATTGAGACTTTCCCTTATGTCATTAAACACAAGAATGGTAAAGAAAATGTTATTGCTGATGCCTTGTCTCGTCGTTATACTATGCTTTCACAACTTGACTTTAAAATATTTGGTTTGGAGACCATCAAAGATTAATATGTTCATGATGCTGAATTTAAAGATGTATTGCAGAATTTTAAGGAAGGGAGAACTTGGAACAAGTTCGTTCTTAACGATGGATTTGTGTTTCGTGCAACAAGCTATGCATTCCAGCTAGCTCCGTTCGTCTTTTGTTGTTGCATGAGGTGCATGGAGGAGGATTAATGGGACACTTTGGCGTCAAGAAGACGGAGGATATACTTGCTACACATTTCTTTTGGCCAAAGATGAGACGGGATGTTGAGCGTTTTGTTGCTCGCTGCACTACATGTCAAAGAGCTAAGTCACGACTCAATCCTCATGGTTTATATATGCCTTTGCCTGTACCTAGTGTTCCTTGGGAGGATATATCTATGGACTTTGTTTTAGGTTTACCTCGAACAAAGAAGGGGAGGGATAGCATATTTGTTGTCGTGGATAGGTTCTCGAAA
This sequence comes from Triticum urartu, assembly GCF_003073215.2. Lineage (NCBI taxonomy): Eukaryota > Viridiplantae > Streptophyta > Magnoliopsida > Poales > Poaceae > Triticum > Triticum urartu. Next base: position 55,037,013 of record NC_053022.1, read on the forward strand.
ATGGCACACTTTATGCCATGTCATAAAAGCGATGATGCTGTTAATGTTGCTGATTTGTTCTTTCATGAAATTATTCGCTTACATGGTGTGCCAAATACTATTGTTTCAGATCGTGATACTAAATTTCTTAGCCACTTTTGAAGATGTTTATGGGCTAAGTTGGAGACTAAGCTGCTTTTTAGTACTACTTGTCACCCCCAAACTGATGGACAAACTGAAGTAGTCAATAGAACATTGTCTACTATGCTTAGGGCTGTTTTGAAGAATAACAAGAAAATGTGGGAAGAATGCTTGCCTCATATTGAATTTGCTTATAATCGTTCATTGCATTCTACTACTAAGATGTGCCCTTTTGAAATTGTGTATGGTTTCCTACCTCGTGCACCTATTGATTTGTTGCCTCTTCCATATTCAGAGAAGGTTAATTTTGATGCTAAAGAACGTTCTGAATTGATTTTAAAAATGCATGAGTTAACTAAGGAAAACATTGAGCGTATGAATGCTAAATATAAACTTGCTAGAGATAAGGGTAGAAAACATGTTGTGTTTGCGCCTGGAGATCTTGTTTGGTTACATTTGCGTAAAGATAGATTTCCTAATCTGCGCAAATCAAAGCTAATGCCACGTGCTGATGGTCCTTTTAAGGTGTTAGAGAAAATAAATGATAATGCATATAAACTTGAGCTACCTGTAGATTTTGGGGTTAGTCCCACTTTTAACATTGCAGATTTGAAGCCTTATTTGGGTGAGGAAGATGCGCTTCCGTCGAGGACGACTTCATTTCAAGAAGGGGAGGATGATGAGGACATCAATACCATTGTTACACCCACAGCCTCTACTGTTACATATACTGGACCAATTACTAGAGCTCGTGCATGCCAATTAAATTACCAGGTACTTTCGTTTCTTGGTAATGATTCTAATGTTCATGAGATTATGATGCTGCCTAAATTGGATACATTTGTTTTTCTTACAAATGAAGGGCCTAGCTTGAAGAAGGATGAACATTGGAGCAAGAACACGCATGGAGTTGATGGCATGCGCAAGGGGATCAAGAACGGAGTTACAAGTGATGATTTTAGGACTTTGAAGCCGCCATAAGGAGTGCATGAAGCCTTGGACGAAATATACAAGATGCCATTTCATAAGTTTCGTCCATAGGCTATTCTAGGTGCTGCATCACCTTATTTTTGGGCCAGGCCCATGTAATTTCGAAATACTTGATTATAGGCTATTTTTAGAGTCCGTATGTGTGGGGAAACAAGAGTTAGGGTTGGTTTCAGACCCCTCCTCCAAGGGCCACAAAATTCCCCCTCTCTCTCCTCCATATATACAACCCTTAGGGCATCGTTTAGACTTTGGGTTTTGTTTAGATTAAAAGTTCGCCATAGCTGCAACTTCTCGTACTTCGTTTGTGTTCAACGACCAGACCAAGACGTCACAGAACCCCACCTTGATCAATAAAGCTTTCTCTTATATTCGCAATATCCAGATTGCAATCTCAGTTTCTTGCTTGTTCTTTTTTTGCTCGCAGGAAACAGGCCCTCGTGGTCAGGTTTGATCGTGCTCCGGCGTGGTCAATAACCCTCGGAGTGGTTTAGAGATTGCTAAGGCGCGACGTTCGCACGTTCGTAGACATCGTCAAAGTCGACCCCAAAAACGAGCCACCATCTGTTGAAGATGATGAAGTCCTTCCTTAGATCGAACACAATGTGGTATCATCGCCTGTTCTCACGAACAGCGAACTCATCACCATTGGTCGTCCATTGACGCCAATTGCTCAGGATGACTCATGGACTGATCACCAACAAGACTCCCCCCATCAAGAAGAATCACCAAGTACTCCCCCACCTCAAGTCACCACTTCGGTGCTTGAAGACAATGACTTTGTGGCCCAACCAACTCCATCTTCACAAGCGTCGCCAGCGTTCCGCAGGCTTTGCAAAGGACCACGGCCACAGGTCAATCTGTCAAGTGTTCCAGAAGGATAAGAGCGTCAATCCGTTTCACGCCAAGTCTTTCCTGAAGCCTCTCCTACTGCGAACATCCCCGAGTTTGATGCCAAAGCGGCTGAAGATATTTTGGCTGCATCAGCCGATGAACAAGAAGAACCAAGAGATGAAGAACGTGTTGCTACACCCCCGTCCAACCCTGAAGTTGTTCTCGAGGAGAACGTGTCCGACCCTCCAGCTACTCGAGTGGAGGTTGAAAACTCTGAGGCGGCCACTAACACCAACACTGAAGCCAATGACGTTGTCATGGCCAAAGCTAATGTGGCGCCTGAAGCTAATGTGGTGCCAGAAGTGATTGCACCTGAAGCCAATGCTGCTCCTGACGCAAATCTGCAACCAGAAGTCAATGCCGCTGCTCCTGTACCGCCTCCACGGCCACACACCCTTGAGCAATCATTCTATCAAGGCCAGCTTACCACCGTCCGCTGGCCCATTCTGGTTCTTCCACCTGCCGCCGGTCCGCAATTTGACTATCATGTGGAGCACAGGCCTCAGGTCCAGAAGCCAAAGCCAAGGCTGCCAAGGTTTCCAGGTACTGCAACTTCACCAGGATCATTTAATCTGAATGGCTTCAAGGCACACAGCACATTCTTTGACAGTGCCAAGAACCCTTGCACAAGGCCAAGAATATCATCAAATCGATTCTGGAGTTATCAGCAGCGCAGTTACTATTCCTGCATCTTATACAATCAAGGGCGCATTCTCCCACATATGCGTCTAGATAGCGAAGCCATGGCTAGCCTGCCTTGCCTAGAAGAAGCCATTGACTGCTTCAGAGATGTTGACCTTCTATAGTTTGTGACTGCCAAAGAACATTGGAATGAAGAGCTTCTGCTACAATTTTATGCTACCCTTCACATTCGCGGCTACAACAGGGATTCGAAGACTTGGATCCTTGAGTGGATGACAGGCGATGTACACCATGAAGCTAAAGCCCAAGACATCATTGAGCTTACTGCCCTGCCCACTCCTAGCGAACATTATGAACTAGGTTGTCAGCTACACCAGAATGCGTTGGAAAGCATCTTCCAGAAGCCAGAGCCAAACATGAGCCAAATGCTGAGCATGATGAAGCCACTGCCACAAGACGCTGACTATCCTAAGGAGTTCTTTGTTGAAGACCTAGAGTATCTGCCCCGCACTATTTATCATATTATTAGGCGAACTCTCTTGCCAGTCAAAGGACATTCTCCTGCAGCGAAGCTTGAAGGAGAAATGAAGACATTGGTTTTCTATATCTTCAATGGCATCAGCTTCAATGCTCAAGACTTCTTCGTCAGACAATTGGCTGCATCTGGCTCTGATATCTTTGGTCTGAAGTTCTATGCTCCATGGGTAATGCGCCTCATCAAGCTTCACTCTGCTATCAACTATCAGCCGTCTGCGCGCAATCATCTTATATTCTTGCCAGAGGTTGATCTGTCTGTCGAAGCCATTTACCCAGAGCCTGCAAAGGAGCCAATTTATCTTCACAATGTCGATCATCAAAGCTTCACCCAGCCCATTGAAGGAGTTCAGGCCGTTTCTCGTGTTTATCCCTTGGCTGGCAATACACGTGCCCCTCGCACCCAAACTGAAGCCACTGCAAGCACCATTGCCCAAAGGCCTCGGAAGCGATCTCGTGTTCTCAATGACCGAGAGCTTCTCGTCGCTCTACATCAGAAACAGGACAAGCATCATGACTGGCTTAAGCGTCAGACGCAAAGCCTCTTGGTGGACGTCAATCGCATTCGTAATCTTGCCACAAAGAATGCCTTTGTTACATATGAAACCTTTCGGAGGTTGTCGGGGAATTGTCACGATAGATGTCCTAGCGAAAGGACTTAGTCGTACGGCCATCGCAACTAGGAAGCTTAAAGGGGTTAATCGGGACAAAGGACACGAGAAGTTTTTGAAGTGCATCTAGTGCCACCCCTAGTTGGTTTTGGAGTATTGACGACAAACCTAGTTGAGGGACTACTAATGTGTTTGTGAGAATTGCTGGATAACACAGGTAGAAGTCCCTCATTGATTCATTTTCCTACCAGAGATGACCCCTAAAAATGTATGAAGACATTGAAGTCAAAGGTGGTAAGTGAAGACATTCACCTTGAAGACTATGACAAGAGAAGACATCGCATGAAGACTATGGAGCGCGAAGACTTAGATCTTTCGTAGTTCTTTTTCTTCTTTGTTGAGTCATAGAAACCACCATACTGTTAAGTGGGGGTCCAAGAAAACCAGTCAGAATGACTGAAGTGATGCTTAACCAAAATCCTATGTCTTCGAGTGAAGACTATGAGAGCGAATCTTGTTCAGAGTTGGACAAGTCAGCTTTGCTTGTAGCCCAAGTAAAGTTGCCGTGTGTGTTTGAAATCTGACCGTTGGAACACGTGTCAGTTCCTTAGTGACCCAGGGTCATTTCGGACAAATCAGGTCAGGTTGCCTAGTGGCTATAAATAGCCCACCCCCTACAACCATAAACGATTGGCTGCTCAGAGTTAAACTACGACTTTTGTCGTTTGAGAGCAACCCACCTCGAAGCCTGTGAGAGAATTCCTTGAGAGGATAAAGCCCTAACCACCCAGAGCCAAAGAGTGTTAGGCATCACTTAAGTCTTCTTGTCTGTGTGATCTGAAGACTTATTACACTTGAGTACTGTGAATCCTCCAGCTGGTTAGGCGTCGTGTTCTGAGCATCCAAGAGTCATTGTGGATCGCCAGTGAACGAAGTCTGTGAAGGTTTGGAAGTCTACCTTGAAGACTTACCAGAGTGATTGGGCAAGGTCTGTTTGACCTTAGCTCAAGGGGAATATGGTGAGGACTAAGTGTTTTGAGCTGTGTGCTCAGGACTAAGTGTCCAGGACTGAGTGTCCTCAGGTTTAAATACCTATCCGTCCTAACCAGACGTACAGTTGTCACAGCAACTGGAACTAGTCCCAAACCTTTTTCTTCATCACGCACACTGGTTCTATCCTTCCCATCTCCTTTTATTTCCAGTTGGCTCTTGTGAAGTCAGTGCCTATTTGAATTCCATTTGTCTTCACTGTGTACCTGATCTTTACTGCCTAGCTGCTATTAGTCATTGTGCTTTCACTTCATTGAATACTTGACTATGGTCTGCCTAGTGTAGTCTACCTTCCGCTGCATGGTAATAGGTTCATTTCTATCATTTGTCTTTGAAACTTCCATGTTTTGAAGACTTTCATAAATATCGCCTATTCACCCCCCCTCTAGTCGATCACTAGCACTTTCAATTGGTATCAGAGCAAGGTACTCCCTTGTTTTGTGTGATTCGGTTTAACCACCTGGAGTTTTAGCTATGTCGACTGCAGGGATAATTAAAGTCTCCACTGCGTGCCCCGTCTTCGATGGAACTGAATATCCCTACTGGAAGAATAAGATGCGCATGCATCTTGAAGCCATTGATGTCGACCTATGGTATGTCATCAAGAACGGTGTTCCCAAGGCTGGAGAAGGTGTCACTGCTGCTGATGTCAAGAAGTTCGTTCAATTGGACTCTACTACAAAGAATATCATCTGTGGTCATCTGACCAAAGGACAGTATGGCCGCGTGAGTGCTTTGAAACATCTAAGCTGGTCTGGGACTGGCTCTCCAAGGTCAATGAAGGCGTCTCAACCCAGAGAGATCAGAGAATCAGTGTCCTTCGCAACCTCTTCAACCGCTTCAAGCGAAATGACAATGAGAATGTCCAGCTCACATTTGACCGACTCACTGACATCACAAATGAGCTTCAAGCCCTCGGCGCTACTGAGATCACCAAACATGAAGTCGTCAAGACACTACTGAGATCACTTGATAGTTCGTTTGACACCCTAGCCCTGATGATTCAAGAACGTCCTGATTTCAAGACACTCGATCCGTCTGACATACTTGAGAGGCTCAACACACATGAGTTTCAGCTTTCTGAGAAAAGAGATATCTACGGTCCAAACTATGGGCGAACTCGTGCCTTGAAGGCAAAAGCTGTCTCCTCATCTGAAGAAGAATCTGACAGCAGTTCGGATGATCCTGAAGACATTGGAAGGGAACTTGCTATGCTTGTGAAGAAGTTCCAAAAATTCACCAAGAAGAAAGGTTTCAGAAAGTCTTCCCGATCAAGCTCAAGGAATGATGAAGCTTCTGCTCACGACTACAAGAAGAAAACATGTCACAAGTGCAAGAAACCTGGCCACTTCATCTCTGAGTGTCCACAGTGGGACAATGAGAACAAAAAGAAGAAGAAGAGCAAGGAATATGACTCTGACGACAAGAAGAAGAAGAAATACTCAAAGTCTTCTTCCAAGTCTTCCTCAAAGTCTTCATCACACAAGAAGAGCTCATCTGGCAAGGCACGTGCGTTTGTTGGCAAGGAAATGGATTCAGAGGAGGAGTCCGCTTCTGAGGAGGCGGAGGTGGAGTCTGAGGAGGAGTCCGATTCAGGCGTCGCAAGTCTGGCTACAGCATACGTTGCCAAGTCCATCTTCAACACTGAAGACAATGACTTCATCACCGACACCGATGCAAATGACAAGGACTACTCCGCTTCTACCTACTGCTTCATGGCACGCGGTGCCAAGGTAAACACACGCACTACTCACTATCAAACATCTAGTGACGATGACTCTGATTGTGGTTCAAAACCCAGCTACAAAACACTTGCTAAAATTGCAACTAACAACAAAAGCTATGGAACATATTCAAAAACAGTTAGACAGAAGCGATGATCTGTTAGGTGCTGAAATGACTCGATCTGTCTCTTTAATTGAAGACATAAAAATCTTCATGTTAAGTATGAGGAACTTGAAAGTCGTCATGAAACGCTCTCAACAACTCATGAAAAGCTTTCCTATGATTATCTTCAAAGGAAGCAAGATCTTGAGAAATTGAGAGCGGCTCATGAAGATCTTCAAAAGGAAAATGAGTCACTTCGCGCCGAACAGATCAGTTCCGCTCAGGAAGGATTTGAACCACCATGTCTTAAATGCATTGAGCGTGATAATGCTACTTCTGTTGCTGAATGTTCTACTGCTGCTACTGTTGCAATATCTTCAACTGTTGATTGTGGGAACTAACCCCTCTGCTGAGGATACCACTGGTATTGCTGATGAGAATGCTAGGTTGAAGACATTGCTTGAAACAGGGATGTACAAAAGTCTTAAAGGGCATCAGACACTATGTGATGTCCTCAAAAGGAAGATCCTGAACCGAAACCCGAGGAAAGAGGGTGTTGGGTTCATAAGGAAAATGAATGCTGATGGCTCTTACTGGAAACCTGAGCAGTACCCCAAAACCACATGGGTTGCTGCAAAGGAACCTTCAGCAGACCCATCCAATCTATCTGGCTTCACTTGTGCTAACCCCATTGTCATTGATGAATCCTTTGATGCAAACTATAAACTGTTTAAGAATCAGAATGGTGAAGTGTTTGCCAGGTATATTGGTACTAACTGCAGGAATGGGCCGCCTATGAAGAAGATCTGGGTGCTGAAAAAGTGTTTGGAAAATCTTCCTGTGAATGTCATCATGACACCACAGGTGAAGAAGACAAACCCCAGACCACAGGCTTCATACGGTCCAAAGGCTTCATACAAAACGAGGACTCATCTGAGTCGCACTAACGCAAATGTTTTGCAGGGAAACCATACTCAGGCCTATGAATATGAGCGCGGTTCATTAAACCGCCATGTCCATAAGACCAAGAACTATTCTGCTTATTCTTATGAGTACTATTGTCCGCCTGCAAGACTTTTTGCTAGGGCTCCAAAGCCAAAGTTCTCAGACGCTGCACTTAGACTTATTGCTTCTAAGCCACCCTTGAAGATGTGGGTGGCTAAGAAAGCTTAACTCTCTTTTGCAGGGAAGGGTCTCCAGCAGAAAATCAAAATCGTCTGACGCTATTGCTGGGGACGTTAAACATCTTGTAGGGCGCAAGATCAAATGCCCGAATGGTCTTACTATGTACTTCGTTCCTGAATCGCTTGCTACTCTCCCTATCAGTCCTAATCTGGATCGAAGCTTTCATAACCCACTGGTTCGTCAAATGTGTTTGCTTCACAATTCTCTTCATGAAGCCTATCCCCCTAACTGCACTGTAGGGTACGACACCAGTGTCTTCAGAATGGATTATTGATAGTGGGTGTACCAATCACATGACTGGCAAAAGAAGCCTTCTTATGGACTCAACCTTACGTCCATCCGACAAGAGTCACATCACATTTGCTGACACTGGTAAAAGTAAGGTATTGGGTCTAGGTAGAGTTGCAATCTCAAAGGATCAACACATGGATAAAGTCATGCTTGTTGAATCCCTTGGCTTCAACTTAATGTCTGTCTCAATGCTTTGCGATTTGAACATGATCGTAATGTTTGGAAAATATCGTTGCCTTGTTCTAATGGAATCTGACAAGTCTCTAGTGTTTGAAGGGTATCGGAAAGATGATTTGTACGTGGTAGATTTCTCAGCAGGACCACAGCTTGCCGTATGTCTTCTAGCAAAAGCTTCAGAATGTTGGCTCTGGCATCAGAGGCTAGGGCATGCTGGCATGAGGAACCTCCACACCCTTGCAAAGAAGAAGCATGTCATAGGCATCGAGGGCATCAAGTTCAAGAAAGATCACTTATGCGGTGCCTGTGAAGCAAGAAAGATGACAAGGGCCAAACATCCCTCGAAGACAATCATGACAACGACTCGACCCTTCGAACTGCTCCACATGGATCTTTTCGGTCCCACTCATTACTCAACTCTTACTACTACTGCTTGTCTCTATGGCTTTGTCATTGTTGATGATTATTCTAGATATACTTGGGTGCACATAATCCTCTACAAGACTGAAGTGCAGGATGTCTTCAGACGCTTCGCCAATCGAGCAATGAACAACTATGGCGCCAAGATAAAGCACATCAGAAGTGACAATGGCACTGAATTCAAGAACACTGGCCTTGATACATATCTTGATACTTTGGGCATCACACGTGAATTCTCAGCTCCGTACACGCCACAGCAGAATGGCATCGTCGAACGCAAGAACAGAACACTCATTGAGATGGCTCGAACGATGCTAGATGAATACAAGACTCCAAGGAAATTCTGGCCTGAAAGCCATTGATACTGCATGCCATACAATCAATCATGTTTATCTTCACAAGCTTCTGAACAAGACATCTTATGAGCTCCTTACTGGCAAGAAGCCAAATGTCAGTTACTTCAGAGTATTTGGAGCCAGGTGCTGGATCAAGGACCCACATCACACTTAAAAATTTGCACCAAAAGCACATGAGGGTTTTATGCTTGGATATGGAAAGGATTCGCACTCCTACAGAGTCTTCAATCTCTTTCATTATAAAGTGGTTGAAACAGTGGATGTGCGGTTCGATGAGACTAACGGTTCACAAAGAGAGCACCTGCCAAATGTGCTAGATGAAGTTCCATCCAGTGAATCAATCAAACTAATGGGAACTGGAGAAATCATACCCTCTGAAGCTCAACCTGAAGAGGAACTTATCATCTCTGCACCTGATCAACCTGAAGACAATGCTCAGCCTAAGACAATCCCTCTAACAATGACAATGATCAGCAAGAGCAAAATCTTCGCCCTGTACATCCTCATGTTGCCAATGAAGTGCAGATTGAGAGAATAATTGATAGCATCAATGCACCGGTCTGCTCACTCGTTCAAGGGCAACTCAGCTAGCAAATTTCTGTGGGCACTTTGCATTCGTCTCAATAACAGAACCCAAGAAAGTTGAAGAAGCCTTCATGGAACCTGAATGGATTCAAGCTATGCAAGAAGAGCTTCAACAGTTTGAGCTGAATAATGTATGGGAACTGGTTAAGCGTCCTGATCCTCAGAAGCACAACATAATAGGCACCAAATGGATATACCGCAACAAGCAATATGAGCATGGTCAAGTTGTCAGAAACAAAGCTCGTCTCGTTGCTCAAGGATATACTCAAGTGGAAGGAATTGACTTCGATGAAACATTTGCTCATGTGGCTCGACTTGAAGCCATACGCATACTGCTGGCCTATGCAAATCATCATAACATACTTCTATATCAAATGGATGTGAAGAGCGCTTTTCTCAGTGGCAAGATTGAAGAAGAAGTGTATGTTGCACAACCGCATGACTTTGAAGATCCAAAACATCCTGACATGGTATACAAGCTCAACAAGGCACTGTATGGACTCAAACAAGCCCCTCGGGCTTGGTATGACACACTCAAATACTTCCTGAAGAGCAAAGGCTTCATACCTGGTTCCCTCGACCCCACTCTCTTCACGAAGACATATGATGGTGAACTGTTTGTGTGCCAAATATATGTGGATGACATTATCTTCGGCTGCACCAATCAGAAGTACAGTGAGAGTTTGGATATATGATGCAAGAGCAATATCAGATGTCCATGATGAGAGCTGAAGTTCTTCCTCGGTCTTCAAATACGACAGCAACGCAACGACATCTTCATATCTCAAGAGAAGTTACATTCAAGATTGCCTGAAGAAATTTGGTATGCAAGACTGCAAAGGCTTCACGACGCCAATGCCAGCCAAACATCATCTGGGTCCCGACGACAATGGTAAAGAGTTCGATCAAAAGGTATATCTCTCCATGATTGGTTCTTTACTTTATCTATGTGCATCCTAGGCCAGATATTATGCTTAGTGTTTGCATGTGTGCTCGATTCCAAGCGGCACCAAAGGAGTCCCATCACTTAGCTGTGAAGCGAATTCTTCGATATTTGGCTCACTCCCCAACTCTAGGATTATGGAATCAAAAGGGCTCAGAGTTTGATCTGGTGGATTCTCGGGTGCTGATTATGCTAGTGACTGTTGGGGAACGTAGCAATAATTCAAAATTTTCTACGTATCACCAAGATCAATCTATGGAGTCATCTAGCAACGAGGGAGGAGTGGATCTACATACCCTTGTAGATCGCGCGCGAAGCGTTCAAGTGAACGGGTTGATGGAGTCGTACTCGTCGTGATTCAAATCACCGGATGATCCTAGTACCGAAAGGACGGCACCTCCGCGTTCAACACACGTACGGAACGGAGACGTCTCCCACGCCTTGATCCAGCAAGGAGGAGGGAGAGGTTGATGGAGATCCAGCAGCACGACGGCGTGGTGGAAGTAGCGGGATTCCAACAGGGCTTCGCTAAGCGCTGCGGGAGGAGGGAGATGTGTCATGGGAGGGAGAGGGAGGCGCCAGGGCTTAGGTATGTTTGCTCCTCCTTTTCCCCACTATATATAGGGCCAAGGGAGAGGGGGAGGCGCAGCCCTTGCCCCTTCCTCCAAGGAAGGGTGCGGCCAAGGGGGGGAGGAGTCCATCCTCCCCAAGGCACCTCGGAGGTGCCTTCCCCCTTTAGGACTCTCCCCTTTTTTCTTCTCTTGGCGCATGGGCCTCTTGGGGCTGGTGCCCTTGGCCCATATAGGCCAAGGCGCACACCCCTACAGCCCATGTGGCCCCCGGGGCAGGTGGACCCCCTTGGTGGACCCCCGGACCCCTTTCGGCACTCCCGGTACAATACCGATAATGCGCGAAACTTTTCCGGCGACCAAAACAGACTTCCCATATATAAATCTTTACCTCCGGAACTCCTCGTGACGTCCGGGATCTCATCCGAGACTCCGAACAACTTTTGGGTTACCGCGTACTAATATCTCTATAACCCTAGCGTCACCGAACCTTAAGTGTGTAGACCCTACGGGTTCGGGAGACATGCAGACATGACCGAGATGACTCTCCGGTCAATAACCAACAGCGGGATCTGGATACCCATGTTGGCTCCCACATGTTCCACGATGATCTCATTGGATGAACCACGATGTCAAGGACTTTTAATCAATCCCGTATACAATTCCCTTTGTCTAGCGGTACGATACTTGCCCGAGATTCGATCGTTCGGTATCCCGATACCTTGTTCAATCTCGTTACCGGCAAGTCTCTTTACTCGTTTCGTAACACATCATCCCGTGATCAACTCCTTGATCACATTGTGCACATTATGATGATGTCCTACCGAGTGGGCCCAGAGATACCTCTCCGTTTACACGGAGTGACAAATCCCAGTCTCGATTCGTGCCAACCCAACAGACACTTTCGGAGATACCTGTAGTGTACCTTTATAGCCACCCAGTTACGTTGTGACGTTTGGCACACCCAAAGCACTCCTACGGTATCCGGGAGTTGCACAATCTCATGGTCTAAGGAAATGATACTTGACATTAGAAAAGCTTTAGCATACGAACTACATGATCTTGTGCTAGGCTTAGGATTGGGTCTTTGTCCATCACATCATTCTCCTAATGATGTGATCCTGTATCAATGACATCCAATGTCCATGGTCAGGAAACCGTAACCATTTGATCAACGAGCTAGTCAACTAGAGGCTTACTAGGGACATGGTGTTGTCTATGTATCCACACATGTATCTGAGTTTCCTATCAATACAATTCTAGCATGGATAATAAATGATATCATGAAAGGAAATATAATAATAACTAATTTATTATTGCCTCTAGGGCATATTTCCAACAGTCTCCCACTTGCACTAGAGTCAATAATCCAGTTCACATCGATATGTGATTAACACTCAAGGTCACATCCCCATGTGACTAACACCCAAAGAGTCTACTAGAGTCAATAATCTAGTTCACATTACCATGTGATTAACACTCGATGAGTTCTAGGTTTGATCATGTTATGCTTGTGAGAGATGTTATAGTCAACGGATCTGAACCTTTTAGATCCGTGTGTGCTTTACAAATCTCTATGTCATCTCCTAGATGCAGCTACCACGTTCTATTTGGAGCTATTCCAAACAACTGTTCTATTATACGGAATCCAGTTTACTACTCAGAATAATCTGGATTAGTGTCAAAGTTTGCATCGGCGTAACCCTTTACGACGAACTCTTTTACCACCTCCATAATCGAGAAAATTCCTTAGTCCACTAGTTACCAAGGATAACTTTGACCGCTGTCCTGTGATCCATTCTTGGATCACTCTTGTACCCCTTGACTCATGGCAAGGCACACTTCAGGTGCGGTACACAGCATAGCATACTGTAGAGCCTACGTCTTAAGCATAGGGGACGACCTTCGTCCTTTCTCTCTATTCTGCCGTGGTCGAGCTTTAAGTCTTAACTTCATACCTTAAAACTCAGGCAAGAACTCCTTCTTTGACTGATCCATCTTGAACACCTTCAAGATCATGTCAAGGTATGTGCTCATTTGAAAGTACCATTAAGCGTTTTGATCTATCCTTATAGATCTTGATGCTTAATTCAAGTAGCTAATCCAGGCTTTTCCATTGAAAAACACTTTCCAAATAACCCTATATGCTTTCCAGAAATTCTATGTCATTTCTGAATCAACAATATGTCAATAACATTATTCATAGAAATTCTATAGTGCTCCCACTCACTTCTTTGGAAATACAAGTTTCTCATAAACTTTGTATAAACCCAAAATCTTTGATATCTCATCAAAGCATACATTCCAACTCCGAGATGCTTACTCCAGTCCTTAGAAGGATTGCTGAGCTTTGTACTTATTAGCATCTTTCAGGATTGACAAAACCTTCTGGTTGTATCACATACAACCTTTCCTCAAGAAAATCATCGAGGAAACAATGTTTTGACATCCTATCTGCAAGATTTCATAAATAATGCAGTAATCGCTAATATAATTCCAACAGACTCTTAGCATCGCTACGAGGTGAGAAAGTCTCATCGTAGTCAACTCCTTGAACTTGTCGGAAAACATCTTAACGACAAGTCGAGCTTTCTTAATGGTGATACTTACCATCATTGTCCGTCTTCCTTTTAAAATCCATCTGTACTAACGCCTTACGACCATCAGAGCTTCCAAGTCTACACTTTGTTTTCATACATGGATCCTCTCTCGATTTGGCCTCGAGCCATTTATCGGAATCCGGGCCCACCATCGCTTCTCCATAGCTCGTAGGTTCATTGTTGTCTGCAACATGACTTCCAAGAGGATTACGCGTACCACTCTGAAAGTAGTACGCATCCTTGTCATCCACGAGGTTTGGTAGTGACTTGATCTGAAGTTTCATGATCACTATCATAAGCTTCCACTTCAATTGGTGTAGGTGCACAGGAACAACTCCCTATGCCTGCCACACACTAGTTGAAGAGACGGTTCAATAACCTCATCAAGTCTCCACCATCCTCCCACTCAATTCTTTCGAGAGAAACTTTCCTCGAGAAAGGACCCGATTCTAGAAACAATCCCTTATTGCTTTCGGATCTGAGACAGGAGGTATACCCAACTGTTTTGGGTGTCCTATGAAGATGCATTTATCCGCTTTGGGTTCGAGCTTATCAGCCTGAAACTTTTTCACATAAGCGTCGCAGCCCCAAACTTTAAGAAATGACAGCTTAGGTTTCTCTAAACCATAGTTTCATACGGTGTCATCTCATCGGAATTAACGTGGTGCGCCTATTTAAAGTGAATGTGTTGTCTCTAATGCCTAACCCATAAACTATCGTGGTAATTTGATAAGAGACATCATGGTATGCATCATATCCAATAGGTGCAGTTATGATGTTCGGACACACCATCACCTATGGTGTTCCAGGCTGTATTAGTTGTGAAACAATTTCCACAATGTCTTAATTCTGTGCCAAACTCGTAATTCAGATATTCATCTCTATGATCATATCCATAGATATTTTATCCTCTTGTCACGACGATCTTCACCTTCACCTGAAATTACTTGAACTTTCAATAATTCAGACTCGTGATTCATCAAGTAATATACTCAACATCTACTCAAATCATCTGTGAAGTAAGAACATAACGATATCCACTACACGCCTCAGCACTCATTGGACTGCACACATCAAAATGTATTACTTCCAACAAGTTGCTTTCTAGTTCCATTTTACTGAAAACGAGGCTTTCAGTCATCTTGCCCATGTGGTATGATTTGCATGTCTCAAAGTGATTCAAAGATCAAGTGAGTCCAACGGTCCATTTGCATGAGTTTCTTCATGCCATATACACCATAGACATGGTTCGCATGCCTCAAACTTTTCAAAAACGAGTGAGTCCAAAGATCCATCAACATGGAGCTTCTTCATGCGTTTTATACCGATATGACTTACGTGGCAGTGCCACAAGTAGGTGGTACTATCATTACTATCTTTTGGCATGAACATGTGTATCACTACGATCGAGATTCAATAAACCATTCATTTTAGGTGCAAGACCATTGAAGGTATTATTCAAATAAACAGAGTAACCATTATTCTCCTTAAATGAATAACCGTATTGCGATAGACGTAATCCAATCATGTCTATGCTCAACGCAAACACCAATCTCGATGGTAGAGGGAGCGTACGATATTTGATCAACCTTGGAAACCTTCCACATATCGTCAGCTCACCTTTAGCTAGTCTCCGTTTATTCCGTAGCTTTTGTTTTGAGTTACTAACACTTAGCAACCGAACCGGTATCTAATACCCTGGTGCTACTAGGAGTACTAGTAAAGTACACATCAACACAATGTATATCCAATATACTTCTATCGACCTTGCCAGCCTTCTTATCTACCAAGTATCTAGGGTAATTCTGCTCCAGTGGCTGTTCCCTTTATTACAGAAGCACTTAGTCTCGGGTTTGGGTTCAACCTTGGGTTTCTTCACTAGAGCAGCAGCTGATTTGCCGTTTCATGAAGCATCCCTTTTTGCCCTTGCCCTTCTTGAAACTAGTGGTTTCACCAACCATCAACAATTGATGCTCCTTCTTGATTTCTACTTTTGTGGTGTCAAACATCGTGAATATCTCAAGGTTCA
>NC_053022.1:55053832-55087770 GCF_003073215.2 Triticum urartu
TCAGAATCATTTCTGAAAATGACCCAAGTAAAAATTGCTCCAAAAGGGTCCAAGAAAATGCTCATGTTGCTCTCTGAAAATATTGGACAGAGATAAAAATCAAACCAATATTTTAAAGGAGCTCATAAGTATTTATTTTGGGCATTTGGAATTAATCCAGTAATTATTTGCGTTGGATAAATATTTTATTATATATAAATATTGTCCAATAATTCTGAATTTTGGTGAGGGGCTTTGGAGTGGTCCAACTAGTCCCTACTAAAATTTACAGAATAAAATAAAATGATTTAGTATTTTTATTAAATCAAAACAAATGTCAGAAAATAGAAAGAAACAAAATAGAAGCAAAAGGGAAGAAAACCCACCTGCACTTACCTCCCTGTGCAGCCTGGCCTGGCCCAGTGGCCAACAGGCCGGCCCAGCCGACTGGCAGTGCCAGTCGTCCCCTCTCGCGACCAGGGACAGGCAGTGGCGCGCACGCCCGGCGACGCCCACGCTGCCTGCCTGGCCTCTCCCCCGAGCCCTGGCCCCTGAACGTCGCCACACGCCGCCCCGCTCTCGCATCTCTCTCCGCTCTCCCTCCTCCCCTGGATACCTCCCGTTCCGCGACCGAGCGCTGCCGTCGCCGCAACTCGTCGCCGTCGTAGCCACCGTAGTCCCCTCGCCCTTCCGTCGTGCCCAAAAGCTTCGCCACGCCGCCTTCTACCTCCTCGTCGAGCCTACGCACCTCCGGACGCTCCATCGCCCATATCCCATCATCTTCGCCACCGCTGCCCGAGACCGACGGTGCTCCGGCCGCACCAGTCCTGTTGGAAATATGCCCTAGAGGCAATAATAAATTGGTTATTATTATATTTCCTTGTTCATGATAATCGTTTATTATCCATGCTAGAATTGTATTGATAGGAAACTCAGATACATGTGGGATACATAGACAACACATGTCCCTAGTAAGCCTCTAGTTGACTAGCTCGTTGATCAATAGATGGTTACGGTTTCCTGACATGGACATTGGATGTCAGTTGATAACGGGATCACATCATTAGGAGAATGATGTGATGGACAAGACCCAATCCTAAGCCTAGCACAAGATCGTGTATTTCGTATGCTAAAGCTTTTCTAATGTCAAGTATCATTTCCTTAGACCATGAGATTGTGCAACTCCCGGATACCGTAGGAGTGCTTTGGGTGTGCCAAACGTCACAACGTAACTGGGTGGCTATAAAGGTACACTACGGGTATCTCCGAAAGTGTCTGTTGGGTTGGCACGAATCGAGACTGGGATTTGTCACTCCGTGTACGGAGAGGTATCTCTGGGCCTACTCGGTAGGACATCATCATAATGTGCACAATGTGACAAGGAGTTGATCACGGGATGATGTGTTACGGAACGAGTAAAGAGACTTGCCGGTAACGAGATTGAACAAGGTATCGGGATACCGACGATCGAATCTCGGGCAAGTATCGTACCGATAGACAAAGGGAATTGTATACGGGATTGATTGAATCCTTGACATCGTGGTTCATCCGATGAGATCATCGTGACATGTGGGAGCCAACATGGGTATCCAGATCCCGCTGTTGGTTATTGACGGAGAGTTCGTCTCGGTCATGTCTGCATGTCTCCCGAACCCGTAGGGTCTACACACTTAAGGTTCGATGACGCTAGGGTTATAAAGGAAGTTTGTATGTGGTTACCGAATGTTGTTCGGAGTCCCGGATGAGATCCCGGACGTCACGAGGAGTTCCGGAATGGTCCGGAGGTAAAGATTTATATATGGGAAGTCCTGTTTTGGTCACCGGAAGAGTTTCGGGGTTTATCGGTAATGTACCGGGACCACCGGGAGGGTCCCGGGGGTCCACCAAGTGGGGCCACCAACCCCGGAGGCTTGCGTGGGCTAAGAGTGGTGAGGGACCAGCCCCTTAGTGGGCTGGTGCGCCTCCCACAAGGGCCCATGGCGCCTAAGAGGTGGAAAGGGGGCAAACCCTAAGGGATATGGGCCTTAAGGCCCATATTGGTGCGCCTCCCTCTCCTCTCCCCCTCTTGGCCGCCATCCTTGATCCCCATCTAGGGCTGCCGCCCCCCTAGGGGGTGGGAACCCTAGAGGGGGCGCAGCCCCTCCCCTTCCCTATATATATGAGGCCTAGGGCTGCCCAACACATGATTCGATCTCTCGTTGGTGCAGCCCTGCATCTCTCTCTCCCTCCTCTTCTGTGGTGCTTGGCGAAGCCCTGCAGGATTGCCACGCTCCTCCATCACCACCACGCCGTTGTGCTGCTGCTGGATGGAGTCTTCCTCAACCTCTCCCTCTCTCCTTGCTGGATCAAGGCTTGGGAGACGTCACCGGGCTGTACGTGTGTTGAACGCGGAGGTGCCGTCGTTCGGCACTTGGTCATCGGTGATTTGAATCACGACGAGTACGACTCCATCAACCCCGTTCACTTGAACGCTTCCGCTTAGCGATCTACAAGGGTATGTAGATGCACTCTCCTTCCCCTCGTTGCTAGTCTCTCCATAGATAGATCTTGGTGACACGTAGGAAAATTTTGAATTTCTGCTACGTTCCCCAACAGTGGCATCATGAGCTAGGTCTATGCGTAGTTTCTATGCACGAGTAGAACACAAAGTAGTTGTGGGCGTTGATTTTGTTCAATATGCTTGCCGTTACTAGTCTTATCTTGATTCGGCGGCATCGTGGGATGAAGCGGCCCGGACCGACCTTACACGTACTCTTACGTGAGACAGGTTCCACCGACTGACATGCACTAGTTGCATAAGGTGGCTAGCGGGTGTCTGTCTCTCCTACTTTAGTCGGATCGGATTCGATGAAAAGGGTCCTTATGAAGGGTAAATAGCAATTGGCATATCACGTTGTGGTTTTGCGTAGGTAAAAATTCTTGCTAGAAACCCATAGCAGCCACGTAAAACATGCAAACAACAATTAGAGGACGTCTAACTTGTTTTTGCAGGGTATGCTATGTGATGTGATATGGCCAAAAGGATGTGATGAATGATATATGTGATGTATGAGATTGATCATGTTCTTGTAATAGGAATCACGACTTGCATGTCGATGAGTATGACAACCGGCAGGAGCCATAGGAGTTGTCTTTATTTATTTATGACCTGCGGGTCAACATAAACGTCATGTAATTACTTTACTTTATTGCTAACCGTTAGTGTAGTAGTAGAAGTAATAGATGAGAGACAACTTCATGAAGACACGATGATGGAGATCATGGTGTCATGCCGGTGACGATGATGATCATGGAGCCCCGAAGATGGAGATCAAAAGGAGCAAATGATATGGCCATATCATGTCACTATTTGATTGCATGTGATGTTTATCATGTTTATACATCTTATTTGCTTAGAACTACGGTAGTAAATAAGATGATCCCTCATTAAAATTTCAAGAAGTGTTCCCCCTAACTGTGCACCGTTGCGACAGTTCGTCGTTTCGAAGCACCACGTGATGATCGGGTGTGATAGATTCTACGTTCACATACAACGGGTGTAAGACAGATTTACACACGCGAAAACACTTAGGTTGACTTGACGAGCCTAGCATGTACAGACATGGCCTCGGAACACAGAAGACCGAAAGGTCGAAGCATGAGTCGTATAGAAGATACGATCAACATGAAGATGTTCACCGATGTTGACTAGTCCGTCTCACGTGATGATCGGACACGGCCTAGTTG
The DNA here is from genome assembly GCF_003073215.2 of Triticum urartu. Lineage (NCBI taxonomy): Eukaryota > Viridiplantae > Streptophyta > Magnoliopsida > Poales > Poaceae > Triticum > Triticum urartu. The sequence continues at coordinate 55,057,538 of NC_053022.1, forward strand.
ACTCGGATCATGTAATCACTTAGATGACTAGAGGGATGTCTATCTAGTGGGAGTTCATAAGATGAACTTAATTATCCTGAACATAGTCAAAAGGTCTTCGCAAATTATGTCGTAGCTCGCGCTTCAGTTCTACTGTTTAGATATGTTCCTAGAGAAAATTTAGTTGAAAGTTGATAGTAGCAATTATGCGGACTAGGTCCGTAAACTGAGGATTGTCCTCATTGCTTCATAGAAGGCTTATGTCCTTAATGCACCGCTCAGTGTGCTGAACCTCGAACGTCGTTATGGATGTTGCGAACATCTGACATACACATTTTGATAACTACGTGATAGTTCAGTTAAACGGTTTAGAGTTGAGGCACCGAAGACGTTTTGAAACGTCGCGAAACATATGAGATGTTTCGAGGGCTGAAATTGGGATTTCAGGCTCGTGCCCACGTCAAGAGGTATAAGACCTCCGACGATTTTCTTAGCCTGCAAACTAAGGGAGAAAAGCTCAATTGTTGAGCTTGTGCTCAGATTGTCTGAGTACAACAATCATTTGAATCGAGTGGGAGTTGATCTTCCAGATGAGATAGTGATGTGTTTCTCCGAAGTCATTACCACCAAGCTGCTAGAGCTTCGTGATGAACTATAATGTATCAGGGACATATATGATGATCCTTGAGATATTCGCGATGTTTGACACCGCGAAAGTAGAAATCAAGAAGGAGCATCAATTGTTGATGGTTAGTGAAACCACTAGTTTCAAGAAGGGCAAGGGCAAGAAAGGGATACTTCATGAAACGGCAATTCAGCTGCTGCTCTAGTGAAGAAACCCAAGGTTGAACCCAAACCCGAGACTAAGTGCTTCTGTAATAAGGGGAACAGCCACTGGAGCAGAATTACCCTAGATACTTGGTAGATTAGAAGGCTGGCAAGGTCGATAGAAGTATATTGGATATACATTGTGTTGATGTGTACTTTACTAGTACTCCTAGTAGCACCAGGGTATTAGATACCGGTTCGGTTGCTAAGTGTTAGTAACTCGAAATAAAAGCTACGGAATAAACGGAGACTAGCTAAAGGTGAGCTGATCATATGTGTTGGAAGTGTTTCCAATGTTGATATATCAAATATCGTACGCTCCTCTACCATCGAGATTGGTGTTTGTGTTGAGCATAGACATGATTGGATTATGTCTATCGCAATACGGTTATTCATTTAAGGAGAATAATGGTTACTCTGTTTATTTGAATAATACCTTCAATGGTCTTACACCTAAAATGAATGGTTTATTGAATCTCGATCGTAGTGATACACATGTTCATGCCAAAAGATAGTAATGATAGTACCACCTACTTGTGGCACAGCCACGTAAGTCATATCGGTATAAAACGCATGAAGAAGCTCCATGTTGATGGATCTTTGGACTCACTCATTTTTGAAAAGTTTGAGACATGCGAACCATGTCTATTGGTGTATATGCATGAAGAAACTCCATGCAAATGGACCGTTTGAACTCACTTGATTTTGAATCACTTGAGACATGCAAATCATACCACATGGGCAAGATGACTGAAAGCCTCGGTTTTCAGTAAAATGGAACTAGAAAGCAACTTGTTGGAAGAAATACATTTTGATGTGTGCAGTCCAATGAGTGCTGAGGCATGGTAGTGGATATCGTTATGTTCTTACTTCACAGATGATTTGAGTAGATGTTGAGTATATTTACTTGATGAATCACGAGTCTGAATTATTGAAAGGTTCAAGTAATTTCAGGGTGAAGTTGAAAGATCGTCGTGACAAGAGGATAAAATATCTATGATATGATCATAGAGATGAATATCTGAATTACGAGTTTGGCACAGAATTAAGACATTTTGGAAATTGTTTCACAACTAATACAGCCTGGAACACCATAGTGTGATGGTGTGTCCGAACATCATAACTGCACCCTATTGGATATGATGCATACCATGATGTCTCTTATCGAATTACCACGATAGTTTATGGGTTAGGCATTAGAGACAACCACATTCACTTTAAATAGGGCACCACGTAATTCCGATGAGATGACACCGTATGAACTATGGTTTAGAGAAACCTAAGCTGTCATTTCTTAAAAGTTTGGGGCTGCGACGCTTATGTGAAAAAGTTTCAGGCTGATAAGCTCGAACCCAAAGCGGATAAATGCATCTTCATAGGACACCCAAAACAGTTGGGTATACCTCCTGTCTCAGATCCGAAAGCAATAAGGGATTGTTTCTAGAATCGGGTCCTTTCTCGAGGAAAAGTTTCTCTCGAAAGAATTGAGTGGGAGGATGGTGGAGACTTGATGAGGTTATTGAACCGTCTCTTCAACTAGTGTGTGGCAGGGCACAGGAAGTTGTTCCTGTGGCACCTACACCAATTGAAGTGGAAGCTTATGATAGTGATCATGAAACTTCAGATCAAGTCACTACCAAACCTCGTGGGATGACAAGGATGCGTACTACTTCAGAGTGGTACGTAATCCTGTCTTGGAAGTCATGTTGCTAGACAACAATGAACCTACGAGCTATGGAGAAGCGATGGTGGGCCTGGATTCCAAAATGGCTCGAGGCCATATAATCCGAGAGAGGATCCATATATGAAAACAAAGTGTAGACTTTGGAAGAAACTACTTGATGGTCGTAAGGCTGTTAGGTACATATGGATTTTAAAAGGAAGACGGACAATGATGGTAAATGTCACCATTAAGAAAGCTCGACTTGTCGTTAAGATGTTTTCCGACAAGTTCAAGGAGTTGACTACGATGAGACTTTCTCACTCGTAGCGATGCTAAGAGTCTGTTGGAATTATATTAGCGAGTTCTCATTATTTATGAAATCTTGTAGATAGGATGTCAAAACATTGTTTCCTCGACGATTTTCTTGAGGAAAGGTTGTATGCGATACAACCGGAAGGTTTTGTCAATCCTAAAAGATGCTGATAAGTATGCAAAGCTCCAGCAATCCTTCTAAGGACTGGAGTAAGCATCTCGGAGTTGGAATGTATGCTTTGATGAGATGATCAAAGATTTTGGGTTTATACAAAGTTTATGAGAAACTTGTATTTCCAAAGAAGTGAGTGGGAGCACTATAGAATTTCTGATGAGTATATGTTGTTGACATATTATGGATCAGAAATGATGTAGAATTTCTGGAAAGCATATAGGGTTATTTGGAAAGTGTTTTTCAATGGAAAGCCTGGATTAAGCTGCTTGAGCATTGAGCATCAAGATCTATAAGGATAGATCAAAACGCTTAATGGAACTTTCAAATGAGCACATACCTTGACATGATCTTGAAGGTCTTCAAGATGGATCAGTCAAAGAAGGAGTTCTTGCCTGAGTAGTAAGGTATGAAGTTGAGACTTAAAGCTCAACCACGGCAGAAGAAAGAGGAAGGACGAAGGTCGTCCCCTATGCTTAAGACATAGGCTCTACAGTATGCTATGCTGTGTACCGCATCTGAAGTGTGCCTTGCCATGAGTCAGTCAAGGGGTACAAGAGTGATCCAAGAATGGATCACAGGACAGCGGTCAAAGTTATCCTTAGTAACTAGTGGACTAAGGAATTTTCTCGATTATGGAGGTGGTAAAAGAGTTCGTCGTAAAGGGTTACGTCGATGCAAGCTTAACACCTATCTGGATAGCTCTGAGTAGAGATACCGGATACGTATAATGGAGCAACAATTTAGAATAGCTCCAAGTAGAACAGTTATTTGGAATAGCTCCAAATAGAACATGGTAGCTACATCTAGGAGATGACGTAGAGATTTGTAAAGCACACACGGATCTGAAAGGTTCAGACCCGTTGACTAAAACCTCTCTCACAAGCAACATGATCAAACCCAGAACTCATTGAGTGCTAATCACATAGTGATGTGAACTATATTATTGACTCTAGTAAACTCTTTGGATGTTGGTCACATGGCGATGTGAACCTATGAGTGTAAATCATATGGCGATGTGAACTAGATTATTAACTCTAGTGCAAGTGGGAGACTGTTGGAAATATGCCCTAGAGGCAATAATAAATTAGTTATTATATATTTCCTTGTTCATGATAATCGTTTATTATCCATGCTATAATTGTATTGATAGGAAACTCAGATACATGTGTGGATACATAGACAACACCATGTCCCTAGTAAGCCTCTAGTTGACTAGCTCGTTGATCAATAGATGGTTACGGTTTCCTGACCATGGACATTGGATGTCATTGATAACGGGATCACATCATTAGGAGAATGATGTGATGGACAAGACCCAATCCTAAGCTAGCACAAAGATTTGTAGTTCGTATGCTAAAACTTTTTTAATGTCAAGTATCATTTCCTTAGACCATGAGATTGTGCAACTCCCAGATACCGTATCAAACGTCACAACGTAACTGGGTGACTATAAAGGTGCATTACAGGTATCTCGAAAGTGTCTGCTTGGGTTGGCACGAATCGAGACTGGGATTTGTCACTCCGTGTAAACGGAGAGGTATCTCTGGCCCACTCGGTAGGACATCATCATAATGTGCACAATGTGATCAAGGAGTTGATCACGGGGAATCGATGTGTTACGGAACGAGTAAAGAGACTTGCCGGTAATGAGATTGAACAAGGTATCGGTATACCGACGATCGAATCTCGGGCAAGTACAATACCGATAGACAAAGGGAATTGTATACGAGATTGATTAAGTCCTTGACATCGTGGTTCATCTGATGAGATCATCGTGGAACATGTGGGAGCCAACATGGGTATCCAGATCCCGCTGTTGGTTATTGACCAGAGAACGTCTCGATCATGTCTGCATGTCTCCCGAACCCGTAGGGTCTACACACTTAAGGTTCGATGATGCTAGGGTTGCAAAGGAAGTTTGTATGTGGTTACCGAATGTTGTTCGGAGTCCGGATGAGATCTCGGACGTCATGAGGAGTTTCGGAATGTCTGGAGGTAAAGATTTATATATAGGAAGTCCTATTTCGGCCATCGGGACGAGTTTCGGGGTCATCGGTATTGTACCGGGACCACCGGAAGGGTCCCGGGGGCGCACCGGGTGGGGCCATCTATCCCGGAGGGTCCCATGGGCTGAATTGGGAAGGGATCCAGCCCAAAGTGGGCTGGGGCGCCACTTCCCCCTAGGGCCCATGCGCCTAGGGTGGGGGGGAACCCTAAGGAAGAGTCCCAAGGGGGTAAGGCACCTCCTAGGTGCCTTGGGGGGAGGGAAACCTCCCTTGGCGCCCACCCCCTAGGATATTGGATCTCCTAGGGCCGGCGCCCCCCCCTTGGCCCTCCTATATATAGTGGGGGAAGGAGGGCTCTTTCATCCATGCCTTTGGTTGCCTCCTTCTCCCTCTCCAACACCTCTTCCTCCTCTTCTGCGGTGCTTGGCGAAGCCCTGCAGGATTGCCACGCTCCTCCATCACCACCACGTCGTTGTGCTGCTGCTGGATGGAGTCTTCCTCAACCTCTCCCTCTCTCCTTGCTGGATCAAGGCATGGGAGACATCACCGGGCTGTACGTGTGTTGAACGCGGAGGTGCCGTCCGTTCGGCACTAGGATCATCGGTGATTTGGATCACGACGAGTACGACTCCATCAACCCCGTTCTCTTGAACGCTTCCACGCGCTATCTACAAGGGTATGTAGATGCACTCTCCTTCCCCGAGTTGCTGGTTTCTCCATAGATAGATCTTGGTGATACGTAGGAAAATTTTGAATTTCTGCTACGTTCCCCAACAGTAAAGAGGACTTGATGCCTTATAATGCTATGGTTGGGTTTTATGTTAATGATCTTTAGTAGTTGAGGATGCTTGCTAGAGTTCCAATCATAAGTGCATATGATCCAAGAAGAGAAAGTATGTTAGCTTATGCCTCTCCCACAAATAAAATTGCAATAATGATTACCGGTCTAGTTATTGATTGCCTAGGGACAAATAACTTTCTCGTGACAAAAAGCTCTCTACTAAAACTAACTTAGTTGTGTCTTCATCTAAACAACCCCTACTTTTTATTTACGCACTCTTTATTATCTTGCAAACCTATCCAAAAACACCTACAAAGTACTTCTAGTTTCATACTTGTTCTAGGTAAAGCGAACGTTAAGCGTGCGTAGAGTTGTATCGGTGGTCGATAGAACTTGAGGGAATATTTGTTCTACCTTTAGCTCATCGTTGGGTTCGACACTCTTACTTATCGAAAGAGGCTACAATTGATCCCCTATACTTGTGGGTTATCACCACCATACGTACCTATTATGGATTTTCCATAGCCATTCCGAGATATATTGCCATGCAACTTCCACCGCTCCCGTTTGATGACTTGAGCGTTCACTGTCATATTGCTTTGCATGATCATATAGTTGACATAGTAGTTGTGGCTCAGCCACCGTTCATCATTTTTCATACATGTTACGCTAGATCGTTGCACATCCTAGTACATGCCAGAGGCATTCATATAGAGTCATACTTTGTCATAGGTATCAAGTTGTAATTTTTATTCCTTTTGAGTTATAAGTATATAGAAGTGTGATGATCATCATTATTCATTTTTAGAGCAGTACCCCAGTGAGGAAATGATGATGGATACTATGATTTCCCCACAAGTTGGGATGAGGCTCCGGACAATGAGAGAAAAAAAAGAAAAAAGAAAAAAGAAAGAAAAGAAAAAAAGAAAAAAAGGAAAAAAGAAAAAAAATAAACAAAGAGAGAAGGGGTATTGTTAGTATCCTTTACCACACTTGTGCTTCAAAGTAGCACCATGTTTTTCATATGGAGAGTCTCCTATGTTGTCACTTTCATATACTAGTGGGAATTTTATAGGATTAGATGCACACCCACTTAGTTTTCATATTGACCTTTCATATACTAGTGGGAATTTTATAGCTCTTAGTGCATTCGTTGCATGGTGATACATCCATTTTGCATCATGCTTTTATATAGATTTTTATTGCATTATGGGATGTTATTACACATTATGTCAGAATACTTATGCCTTTTCTCTCCTATTTTACAAGGTTTACATGAAGAGGGAGTATGCCGGCAGCTGGAATTCTGGGCTGGAAAAGGAGCAAATATTAGAGACCTATTCTGCACAACTCCAAAAGTCCTAAAACTCCATGAAAGTCAGTTTTGGAATATATTAAAAATATTGGGCGAAGAAAGCACCAGAGGGGGGCCACCCACTGTCCACGAGGGTGGACGGCGCGTCCTACCCCCTGGGCACGCCCCCTGTCTCGTGGGCCACCTGGAAGCCCCCCGATGCCCATCTTCTGGTATAAGGTGTCTTTTGCCCTGGAAAAATCATAAGGAAGCTTTTGGGATGAAGCGCCGCCGTCTCAAGGCGGAACCTTGGCGGAACCAATCTAGGGCTCCGACAAAGCTGCTCTGCCGGGGAAACATCCCTCCGGGAGGGGGAAATTGTCACCATCGCCATCACCATCGATCCTCTCATCGGGAGGGGGTCAATCTCCATCAACATCTTCACCAGCACCATCTCCTCTCAAACCCTAATTCATCTTTTGTATCCGATCTTTGTCTCCAAACCTCAGATTGGTACCTGTGGGTTGCTAGTAGTGTTGATTACTCCTTGTAGTTGATGCTAGTTGGTTTATTCGGTGGAAGATTATATGTTCAGACCCTTTATGCACATTAATACCCCTCTGATTATGAACATGAATATGATTTGTGAGTAGTTACATTTGTTCCTGACAACATGGGAGAAGTCTTGTTATAAGTAGTCATGTGAATTTGGTATTCGTTCGATATCTTGATGAGATGTATGTTGTCTTTCCTCTGGTGGTGGTATGTGAACGTCGACTACATGACACTTCACCATTGTTTGGGACTAGGGGAAGGCATTGGGAAGTAATAAGTAGATGATGGGTTGCTAGAGTGACAGAAGCTTAAACCCTAGTTTATGCGTTGCTTCGTAAGGGGCTGATTTGGATCCATATGTTTCATGCTATTGTTAGGTTTACCTTAATTCTTCTTTCATAGTTGTGGATGCTTGCGAGGGGGGTTAATCATAAGTGGTATGATTTTCCAAGGAAGGGCATTACCCAAGCACTGGTCCACCCACATATCAAATTATCAAAGTAACGAAAACGAATCATATGAGCATGATGAAAACTAGCTTGACGATAATTCCCATGTGTCCTCGGGAGCGCTTTCCTTTATATAAGAGTTTGTCCAAGCTTGTCCTTTTCTACAAAAAAGATTGGGCCACCTTGCTGCACCTTGTTTACTTTTGTTACTTGTTACCCGTTACAAATTACCTTATCACAAAACTATCTGTTACCGATAATTTCAGTGCTTGCAGAGAATACCTTACTGAAAACTTCTTGTCATTTCCTTCTGCTCCTCGTTGGGCTCGACACTCTTACTTATGGAAAGGACTACGATAGATCCCCTATACTTGTGGGTCATCAATACTCTTCTTTGGCGCCGTTGCCGGGGAGTGAAGCGTCTTTGGTAGGTGGAATTTGGTAAGGAAAAATGTATATAGTGTGCTGAAATTTACTGTCACTTGTTACTATGGAAAATAATCCTTTGAGGGGCTTGTTCGGGGTATCTTCACCCCGACCAGTAGAGCAAAGAGTTGGTCCGCAACCTACTGAACCTACTGAAAATGTTTACTTTGAAATTCCTTCGGGTATGATAGAGAAACTACTAGCTAATCGTTTTACAGGAGATGGAACATTACATCCCGATATGCACCTAATCTATGTGGATGAAGTTTGTGGATTATTTAAGCTTGCAGGTATGCCCGAGGATGTTATCAAGAAGAAGGTATTCCCTTTATCTTTGAAGGGAAAGGAATTGACATGGTTTAGGCTATGTGATGATATTGGATCATGGAACTACAACCGATTGAAATTGGAATTTCATCAGAAGTTTTATCCTATGCACCTGGTTCATCGTGATCGTAATTATATATATAATTTTTGGCCTTGCGAAGGAGAAAGTATCTCTCAAGCTTGGGGGTGGCTTAAGTCAATGTTATATTCATGCCCCAATAATGAGCTCTCAAGAGAAATTATTATTCAAAAATTTTACGCTCGGCTTTCTCTCAATAATCGCTCCATGCTTGATACTTCTTGTACTGGTTCTTTTATGATGAAGACTATTGAGTTCAGATGGGATTTATTGGAATAAATTAAACGCAACTCTAAAGATTGGGAACTCGATGAAGGTAAGGAGTCAGGTGGTAACGCCCTCGATGCGGCTATATCTCCTACGTGTCGAAGCACGACTTAGAGGCATAACCACATTGAAAGCAATGTCGCAAGTAAGGTAATCTTCACAACATCCCATGTAATATAGATAATAAAGGGAAAGGTAACATAGTTGGCTTACACTCGCCACTTCACACAAAGTACATGAATAGCATTACATCAACCAATACAATCATGGTCCAACTACGGTACCAAAATAAAAGATCAACCCCAACATGCGACATGGTCCCGATCGCCCCAACTGGGCACCACTACTGATCATCAGGGAAAGACACATAGTAACAGCGTGAGTCCTCGTCGAACTCCCACTTGAGCTCAAGCGCATCATCTAGAACAGAGTCATCGGGCCCTGCATCTGGTTTGGAAGTAATCTGTGAGCCACAGGGACTCAGCAATCTCGCACCCTCGCGATCAAGACTATTTAAGCTTATAGGTAAGGCAAGGTAAATATGTGGAGCTGCAGCAAGCGACTAGCATATATGGTGGCTAACCTGTTCGCAAAAGAGAGCGAGAAGAGAAGGCAAAGCGCGAACGAAGAACTAGAGAAACAACCTACGGCAAACATTACTCCAACACCGTGTTCACTTCCCGGACTCCGCCGAGAAGAGACCATCACGGTAACACACACCGTTGATTCATTTTAATTAAGTTAAGGTTCAAGTTATCTACAACCGGACATTAACAAATTCCCATCTGCCCATAACCGTGGGCACGGCTTTCGAAAGTTCAAACCCCTGCAGGGGAGTCCCAACTTAGCCCATGACAAGCTCTCACGGTCAACGAAGGATATACCTTCTCCCGAGACATTCCGATCAGACTCGGTATCCCGGTTCTACAAGACAACTTCGACAAGTTAAAACAAATCCAGCAACACCGCCCGAATGTGCTGACAAATCCCGATAGGAGCTGCACATATCTCGTTCTCAGGGCACACTCAGATGAGCGCTCCATACAACTAAAACCAAACCTCGAGTTTCCCCGAGGGGGCGCTGCACAGGACTCTAGTTTGGACCAACACTCAGAGGAGCACTGGCCCGGGGGGTTTAAATAAGATGACCCTTGGGCTCCGGAAACCCAAGGGAAAAAGAGGCTAGGTGGCAAATGGTAAAACCAAGGTTGGGCATTGCTGGAAGAGTTTTATTCAAGGTGATTTGTCAAGGGGTTCCCATTATCACCCAACCGCGTAAGGAACGCAAAATCCGGGAACATAACACCGATATGACGGAAACTAGGGCGGCAAGAGTGGAACAAAACACTAGGTAAAAGGCCGAGCCTTCCACCCTTTACCAAGTATATAGATGCATTAAGATAACAAGATAATATAATGATAACCCAACAATAAAAATAATGTTCCAACAAGGAACGATCTCCAATCTTCACCTGCAACTAGCAACGCTATAAGAGGGGCTGAGCAAAGCGGTAACATAGCCAATCAACGGTTTGCTAGGACATGGTGGGTTAGAGGTTTGACATGGCAATTTGGGACGCATGATAAGAAAGTGGTAGGCATCGTAGCATAGGCATAGCAAAAGAGCGAGCATCTAGCAAGCAAAGATAGAAGTGATTTCGAGGGTATGATCATCTTGCCTGCAAAGTTGTCAGAGTTTACTGGATCCTCGAAAGCAAACTCAACGGGCTCCTCGTTAGCGAACTCGTCTCCCGGCTCTACCCAAACAAGACAAACAAGCAAAAGGAACACAATCAACCACGTGCAAATGCTCGAACAACATGATGCAAACATGGTATGCTATGCAGGATGTGATATGTGATGCATATGCAAGATTTGACAAGGAATGATTGAACCTGGCCTCAACTTGGAAATCCAAGTGTGCCACTGGAAAGGTGAGGTGATTTTGGTTGAAATCGATATAAAGAACACCGGAATCGGATGCACGGTTTGGAAATGGCAAGCAAAACAAATATGGCACCGGTCTGCAATAAACAGCAAGTAGCCATCTAAATGCAACAAGATAATTATTGCTACAGCACTCAAACATGCAAAAAAATACATGGAAGGGATCCACTCATAATGCTTGACAAAAGATGAACACTGAGCTACGGCCAATTCATCCATTAACAGGTTCAAACAAGCATGGCAAAAGTGCAATTGGTAAACAGGTTTCAGACTTGGTGAAATTAACACAAGCCTGGAATTTCAGATCAGGTAGCACACTTTGGAGCATGAAAACTATATGCTACAGGAACTTAACATGGCAAAGCAAGCGTATGGAATGGAGCTTACTCAAAGATCTTAACAAAAGTCCCTTAGTGACCTTGAGCCAAAAGGGATCATAAAATACAATTGCAAGCATGTGAACATGGCAAAAACATAATCAGATCTCAGACTTAGTGAAAAACTGGAACATGCAAATATCTTAACGAGTAGGCATGTTCACGAGCTCGATGCACTCACTACAGAGCATGGCATGACAATCTAAGCATACACCCATCAAGAATACACATTATACAAGCTAGAATGGCAAGAACAATAACATAGCATGCACGGATCAACAACAACATCCTCGGCAAAATCGCTAACACGTAGACGATCTGCCCAGATTCACGAAATAGCAAAAGTAGAGCTCGATTGACTCAAGCTAGGTTGCTCCATAATTGCAAACAAAGACATGGATGGATATATCACTACAAGATTAACAAATCATCCTTACTGATCATCCTCAAAAGAGGCACGGATCACTAGGAAACAACATGAACATATGGCATATTGATAAAAACAGATCAAGGACTTAGTGAAAATTGCTAAGTCCCTGAAATCAGCATTAACGAATGCACCACTTTGCAAGCTTGTGCTAGTCACCACACATATCACAAAAATACATGGATGGCACCTCTGTAAAGATGGCAAAGCATATAACAAAACACATGTAGAGCTCAGGGGCATATCATGCACACATTAATCATGGCAAAAATGACAAATAGCTATTTGGTGCAGCAGATCTGACAAATAACTCAAATAGCACTCTTCCAACAGCATTTCGGGCATCAAGATGAGCTCAAATGAAAATGATGCAATGAGATGAAATGATGTACTCTCTGAGACGAACATTTTGATATGCTACACGCCCAAAACGGAGCTACGGATGCGGAGATATAGCATGATGACATTGCACAATAATTAGGGTTCCGGGAGAAAAGTCAACCGGATCTAGATCTGGATCTGAGATCACTGTTCACGCGCGGAGTTCGAGGTTCGTCAGGGAGCTCGCTGGAGTTCTTCGTGGAGGAGACCGAAGCTCGCCGGCTTGCCGGAGAGGGAGGAGGAAGCCGAGGCGGCGGTTGGCGGCGCCGGCCGATGAGGAAGCGAGGCGCGGACTTCGGCGGGCGGCGGGGCGAGCGCCGGCGGAAGGGAGGCGATGGCCAGCGATGTGGGCGCGGCGGCGCCGGCCGGTGAGGCGGCTCGGCCGCGGGGGAAGAAGGCGGCGGGGCTCCTAGGGCGGCCGGGCGGTGGGGAGACGGTGGCGGCGATGGCGGCGTGCCACGTGGCGGCGGCGGCGCGGTGCGGACGTGTCCGGCCCGGCGATTTTTCGTCCGGCGGCGGAGAGGGAGCGGGGCTAGGGTTAGGGATCCGGAATTTTCAGGGGAGTGCACCTATTATAGATAGAGGGAGCTAGGAGAGTCCAAATGAGGTGCGGTTTTCGGCCACGCGATCGTGATCGAACGCTCTAGATGATGGAGAGGGTTTTGGTGGGTTTTGGGCCAAATTGGAGGGGTGTTGGGCTGCAACACACACGAGGCCTTCTCGGTCCCTCGGTTAACCGTTGGAGCATCAAACGAAGTCCAAATGGTACGAAACTTGACAGGCGGTCTACCGGTAGTAAACCAAGGCCGCTTGGCAAGTCTCGGTCCAATCCGGAAATGTTTAACCCCCACACATGAAAAGAAGGTAGAAAGGACCACCGGAGGAGATAGGAGCGCCGGAATGCAAAACGGACAACGGGGAAAATGCTCGGATGCATGAGACGAACACGTATGCAAATGCAATGCACATGATGACATGATATGAGATGCATGACAACGACAACAACACACGGAGACAAAAACCCGAACCCGAGGAAATAAAATAACTTAGCGCCGGAAACGGCAAGAGTTGGAGTACATATTAGGTAAATTACATCCGGGGTGTTACAACACTCCACCACTACGAAAGGATCTCGTCCCGAGATCTAGGACTGGAAGAACGCCGTACTCAGAACGGAGGTGATCCTCGCGTTCCCAGGTGGCTTCACGGTTCGGGAATGGTGTGACCACTTGACTTTGAGGAATTTGATTGACTTATTGCGAGTCTTGTGTTCAGTCTCTTCAAGAATAGCAACGGGGTGCTCACGATAAGAGAGATCTTCTTGGAGTCAATGTCTTCGAAGTTGACGGTGCGGTCAGGAGTCTTGAAGCACTTGCGGAGCTGAGAGACATGGAACACGTCATGCACATTGCAAAGTTTGAAGGAAGCTCGAGTTGATAGGCGAGATCGCCTCTCTTGCTGACGATCTTGAAAGGACCCACGTATCTAGGGGCAAGCTTCCCTTTGATACCGAAGCGACGAGTACCTTTCATTGGAGAGACGCGGAGGTAAACATGATCTCCGATCTCGAAAGCCAAATCACGGTGCTTACTATCATAGTAGCTCTTCTGGCTGATTCGCTGCTTTGAGGTTATCACGAATGACTTTGCACATTTCCTCTGCCTCTGTGATTAAGTCATTTCCCAAGAAGTTGACGTTCACCGGTTTCAGACCAGTTGAGAGGAGTACGGCACTTCCTGCCATACAGAATTTCGAATGGGGCCTTGCCCGAACTTGCTTGAAAACTGTTGTTGTAGGAGAATTCAGCATATGGAAGACAATCTCCCACTTCATACCGAAGGAGATCACACAAGCCCTGAGCATATCTTCAAGAATCTGATTGACACGCTCGACTTGACCGCTAGTTTGAGGATGGAAAGCTGTGCTGAAGCGGATGTTGGTGCCCATGGCCTTCTGAAAAGAATCCCAAAACTTGGAGGTAAAGATGCTGCCACGGTCTGAAGAGATCACTATGGAATGCCGTGCAGAGAGACAATCGAGAGGTATACAGCTCCGCCAATTGAGCTGCAGTGATAGACTCTTTGATAGGCAGAAAGTGAGCCACTTTAGTGAGTTTGTCGATGACAACGAATATAGCATCATTGCCACGCTTGGACTTTGGAAACCCAGTCACGAAGTCCATCTCAATGTGGTCAAACTTCCATTCTGGAATGGCAAGAGGTTGGAGGAGACCAGCTGGCCTTTGGTGTTCTGCCTTCACTCTTCTGCAGACATCACACTCATTCACGAACTGAGCAATCTCGCGCTTCATTCGAGTCCACCAATAAGCCTGCTTGAGGTCCTGATACATCTTCGTACTCCCAGGGTGGATGGAGAGGAGTGAATTGTGAGCCTCATTCATGATAACTTTACGAAGGTCACCTTTGGGCACAACAATACGATCCTCGAAGAAGAGAGTATCCTTGTCATCAAGGCGGTAGCACTTGTACTTGGGTTTGGCTCTTGGCAATCCCAATCTTCACCTTCTTCACCATAGCATCAAGAAGTTGAGCCTCGCGAATCTGGTCTTCCAAGGTAGGAGAGACTTGAAGGTTGGCGAGGAAACCTTGAGGAACAACTTGCAGATTGAGTTTGCGGAAAGCTTCACAAAGCTCGGGTTGGTAAGGCTTGAGAATCAGACTGTTGCAGTAAGCCTTCCTGCTCAATGTGTCAGCAATCACATTGGCCTTGCCTGGAGTATACTCGATACTCGGATTATACTCTTGAATCATTTCGACCCATCGAGTCTGCCTGAGGTTGAGATTAGGCTGAGTGAAGATGTACTTGAGACTCTTGTGGTCAGTGAAGATGTCCACTTTTCTTCCCAATAAGAGATGTCTCCAAGTCAAAAGAGCATGCACAACTGCCGCCAACTCGAGGTCATGAGTGGGGTAGTTCTTCTCGTTGGGCTTCAACTGGCGAGAGGTATAAGCCACAACTTTCTTCTCTTGCATCAACACTGCACCAAGACCTTGAAGAGAGGCATCGCAGAAGACCTCGAACGGTTTGGATTCATCAGGAGGAGTCAGAACTGGAGCAGTGACCAATTTCTCTTTCAAAGTGTTGAAAGCGATGTCACATTCCGGAGACCAAACGTACTTGACGTGCTTCTGGAGAAGGTTTGAAAGAGGCTTCGCGATCTTTGAAAAGTTCTCAACGAACCTTCGACAGTAGCTTGCGAGACCGAGGAAGCTACGGAGTTGCTTCACGTTCTGAGGTGGTTCCCAATTCACAATTGCAGACACCTTCTCAGGATTCACCGCAATGCCCTTGGCAGAGATGATATGCCCAAGATAAGAACCTCATCGAGCCAAAACTCGCACTTTGAGAACTTGGCGTAGAACTGATGTTCCCTGAGCTTATCGAGCACCAAACGCAAGTGCTTGGCATGATCTTCCTTGTTCTTCGAAAAGACCAGAATGTCGTCGAGATAGACCAAAACGAAGTCATTGGTGTAGGCGTTGAAGATGAAGTTCATCATGCGAGAGAAAGTCGGAGGAGCGTTGACGAGGCCAAAAGACATGACAGTGTATTCATATGAACCATAGCTTGTCCTGAAAGCCGTCTTGGGAATATCTTGCTCACGGATTCGAATCTGATGATAACCCATACGGAGATCAAGCTTGGAGAATACTTGGGCACCTTTGAGTTGTTCGAACAGCTCGTTGATGTTGGGAAGTGGGTACTTGTTCTTGATAGTCTTCTTGTTCAATGGACGGTAGTCAACACAAAGTCGGTCCGTTCCATCCTTCTTCTTCACAAAAAGTACTCCACAACCCCACGGAGAGGAACTAGGTCGGATGAGACCCATTCGCTCTTGAATATCGAGTTGCTTCTTCAGCTCCTTCAACTCTTCAGGTCCGAGCTTGTAAGGACGCTTGCAAACCGGTTCCGTGCCAGGCTCAAGATCGATGACGAATTCAACTGGCCGGTGCGGAGGCATTCCTGGAAGCTCTTCTGGAAAGACGTCTTGATATTCGCAAACGACTGGAATTTGAGAGATGGCATCCAGTTCACCCTTCTCATTGAGAGAAAACAGACGGATGGTATCATCACGAGCGGCAAAGACAATTACATCCTCAGACGAATGAGTCAATTGAATCTGCCTGGCAGCACAATCAAGATGCGCCTTGTGCTTAGAAAGCCAATCCATTCCGAGAATAAGATCAATATCCGAGTCCCAGAACAATAGGAGAAGCTAGAAATTTGTAGTCGCCCAACGTGATAGTAACATCCGGGACGCAGGTATTAGCTATCATTTGCTT
Organism: Triticum urartu; assembly: GCF_003073215.2. NCBI lineage: Eukaryota > Viridiplantae > Streptophyta > Magnoliopsida > Poales > Poaceae > Triticum > Triticum urartu. The sequence continues at coordinate 55,074,115 of NC_053022.1, forward strand.
GCCCGGTGACACGATTTGCAAGGAACTTTGCAGATACTGATAATCGCACTCATACTTTGATGCAAAAGGTTTGGAAATGAAACAATGCGATGCACCAGTGTCAAAAAGAACTTTTGCAGGAACATCGTTAACAGGAAGGTTACCCATGATGACATCTGACGAGTCCTCTGCCTGAGCTGCATTCACCATGTTGACCTTGGCGTACTTGGGGTTATGCTTGACCACAGCTGTACTTGCCGATCTCACAGGAGGAGGAGGAGGGAGACGCCTCTGGTTGAAGCACTTTGTTGGCATAGTGACCCTTCTGTTGGCACTTGTTGCACGTGACCTCTGAAAGCGGACGGTGATACGGAGCACTCGATCTTGGAGCTTGAGACGAAGTCTTGTTCTGAAAGCCAGGGTTGGGTGGGTGGGAAGATCCACTGCCACCTTTGCTCTTCTGCTGATACGGCTGACGAACGGAGGAGGAGGAAGCCAATACTTCTGCTGCTTGGCCACTTGAGTAGAGGAAGAAGGAGTAGCATCTCTGACTCGCTTCTTGGAAGCATCACACTTCAGTTGAGCAGCCTCTTGCTTCAATGCCATGTTGTAGAACTCATCGTACCTCAAGGGCTCAAAGAGAACAAGAGCTAGCTGGATTTCTTCTCTGAGACCACCCCTGAACTGGTATATCATGCTCTTCTCGTCAGGGACGTCCTGCTTAGCAAAGCGGGCGAGCTTCTGAAACAACTTGTTGTAGTCATAGACAGACAAAGAGCCTTGCTTCAGGTTGCGGAATTCCTCACGCTTGCTTTCAACCACGCTCTGAGGGAATATGATGAGCTTTGAAGTCTTGACGGAATTCATCCCAGGTAATCACACGGCCTCCTCTGGAATCCTTGTACTGCTGAAACCATTCTGCAGCTTGGTCTTTGAGTTGGAAGGAAGCGAACTTGACAAAGTCCTCAGGCCTGACGTTACTGCACTCGAAATGCTTGCATAAGTCCACGAGCCAATCGTCAGCATCAGTTGCCTCAACACAATTGCTGAAGGTCTTTGGCTGGTTAGCAAGGAACTGGTTGAGTGTAGCAAAGTGATTCTGATTGTTGCCTTGGTTGCCTTGGTTCGCTTGGTTGCGCTCTTGAAGAATTTGCATGATCAACTACGTGTTTGGCATTGGTTGCGGCCATCACAGCTTGCCATGCCTCGGAGGAGGTGGTGGTGGCGGATCAGGATTCGGAGTCGTGCGCGTTGGAGGAGCCATCCTGAAGAGGTTGACATCCATTAGCACATTGATAGACAAATATTGAAGCTGAATCAACGGGTAGAAATTGCAACATATAGTCTTCACATCCGAACAAAATGAACGAATGCATTCCTATTGAAATGGTCACATATCCATAAATTGAGAAGCCACTTAGAATTTAGGTAGAGGAATAAATCAACAAGGTACGGAGCAAGAACGAATACTCGGTAAGAAATCCCAATCTCAAACCAAATATCCGTGGAAGAAGAACTAGAGCTACAAGAATTCCCACCTATGAAACTCCCGAACCTTTCCGGTTATGCAATCAGGTGTTGGGGATACAGGGGAAGCATAATATCTCACCCAAATCTAGCAAATCCTACATCCAGCTGTATCCATCCTTCAACACATAACCAAGAAAACTTCGGAAACCATCTACCTCAACCTTCGAAAAGCATCCGTTATACAAGTTATGGCAATACTCCCGAACTCCCGCCCCAGTACTGGGTGGCGTCGAGGTTATCTCACCAACAACTGCATAAAAGAGATTTTCGATGTCGGCGAACTAAACTCAGGTATTCCAGAACTGCAATGATAAAATTGTGACGACAACACCTCGGAGCTCAACTCCCCGGGACACTGCCACAACCCCTAAATGACAGGAGGCACCAAGAACAATGTTCTCGTCACAAAACCATCGGAACGATTCCAAGATACCCGCGTGATCCTAAATTTTTTTTAGTGAAATTTGAGAAGAGAAGAGTCAAAACTCTACGTCAGGATGCCTTACCAGAGCGATGAAGGGACTGGGGAGTAAAAAGAATTCCTAAACTCTCCGATATATAATTCCTAAATGACTCAAAACATTTTTCTAGACTCAACTCTCTGCTAATTCGATCAAGCAATGGGGGCTCCTAAGGTCGGGGAAGGCTCTGATTACCAACTTGTAACGCCCTCGATGCGGCTATATCTCCTACGTGTCGAAGCACGACTTAGAGGCATAACCGCATTGAAAGCAATGTCGCAAGTAAGGTAATCTTCACAACATCCCATGTAATATAGATAATAAAGGGAAAGGTAACATAGTTGGCTTACACTCGCCACTTCACACAAAGTACATAAATAGCATTACATCAACCAATACAATCATGGTCCGACTACGGTACCAAAATAAAAGATCAACCCCAACATGCGACATGGTCCCGATCGCCCCAACTGGGCACCACTACTGATCATCAGGGAAAGACACATAGTAACAGCGTGAGTCCTCGTCGAACTCCCACTTGAGCTCAAGCGCATCATCTGAACAGGAGTCATCGGGCCCTGCATCTGGTTTGGAAGTAATCTGTGAGCCACAGGGACTCAGCAATCTCGCACCCTCGCGAATCAAGACTATTTAAGCTTATAGGTAAGGCAAGGTAATATGTGGAGCTGCAGCAAGCGACTAGCATATATGGTGGCTAACCTGTTCGCAAAAGAGAGCGAGAAGAGAAGGCAAAGCAAACGAAGAACTACGAAAACGAAGAACTAGAAACCAACTACGACAAAGCATTACTCCAACACCGTGTTCACTTCCCGGACTCCGCCGAGAAGAGACCATCACGGTTACTACACACAGTGATTCATTTTAATTAAGTTAAGGTTCAAGTTATCTACAACCGGACATTAACAAATTCCCATCTGCCCATAACCGCGGGCACGGCTTTCGAAAGTTCAAATCCCTGCAGGGGAGTCCCAACTTAGCCCATGACAAGCTCTCACGGTCAACGAAGGATAGACCTTCTCCCGAGACATTCCGATCAGACTCGTATCCCGGTTCTACAAGACACTTCGACAAGTTAAAACAAATCCAGCAACACCGCCCGAATGTGCCGACAAATCCCGATAGGAGCTGCACATATCTCGTTCTCAGGGCACACTCAGATGAGCGCTCCATACAACTAAAACCAAACCTCGAGTTTCCCCGAGGGGGCGCTGCACAGGACTCTAGTTTGGACCAACACTCAGAGGAGCACTGGCCCAGGGGGGTTTAAATAAGATGACCCTCGGGCTCCGGAAACCAAGGGAAAAAAAGAGGCTAGGTGGCAAATGGTAAAACCAAGGTTGGGCATTGCTGGAGGAGTAATATTGGCGAACTGCGAAGGGGGAGCTTATTTTAGTGTAAGACAACAGAACCAGGAATATGGCTTGTCCCATACGGAGAGGGTGACCGCGCGCCCATCCGTATTCCAGCATGGTTATTGAGCCAACCGCGTGAAGAGCTGAAGGGCCAAATATTCCGCGAATTGGGGGACTAGAAGATGAAGCCACGGAGGGTAAGTGAGGCGTCGGAACACCCTTCCTACTGTGCTTTCGGCCTTCTCCCCCTCTTCTCCCCCGCCCTTGGCTTTAACCGAAGAAGGTTTAGGAATTGGCAAAAAATACGTGAGGAAAGAAAGGGCACAAAGCTTACGGACCGCTTTACCGGAAGGGTAGTATGGAGGATCCGTGGTGACGAAATCTAACTGGACCGATAGGGAAGTCCACGCAACAGTATAATCGTAGTGAGACTCCCCTACTCCCTAACTCGAAGGAAACTAATGTTACCTTTCCACCACCCAATGGGGACCCTCGGAATCTCCGAATTTCACGGCTGTCACCCGGCAGCATACACTCATTAAGCTTTACCGCGCTCCTTGTGGTACTATTTACGTGGGAGGGGGTTCTACCCCAACTGAGGCGCAAAGCGGACACCCATAAGAGTTCTGAGCCTGCGGTAACATAGCCAATCAGGTTTGCTAGGACATGGTGGGTTAGAGGTTTGACATGGCAATTTGGGAGGCATGATAAGCAAGTGGTAGGCATCGTAGCATAGGCATAGCAAAAGAGCGAGCATCTAGCAAAGCAAAGATAGAAGTGATTTCGAGGGTATGATCATCTTGCCTGCAAAGTTGTCAGAGTTGACTGGATCCTCGAAAGCAAACTCAACGGGCTCCTCGTTAGCGAACTCGTCTCCCGGCTCTACCCAAACAAGACAAACAAGCAAAAGGACACAATCAACCACTGCAAAGCTCAAACAACATGATGCAAACATGGTATGCTATGCGGGATGCGGGATGTGATGCATATGCAAGATTTGACAAGGAATTAATGAACCTGGCCTCAACATGGAAATCCAAGAGTGCCACTGGAAAGGTGAGGTGATTTTGGTTGAAATCAATATAAAGAACACCCGAATCGGATGCACGGTTTGGAAATGGCAAGCAAAACAAATATGGCACCGGTGTGCGATAAACAGCAAGTAGCCATCTAAATGCATCAAGATAATTATGCTACAGCACTCAAACATGGCAACAAAATACATGGAAGGGATCCACTCATAATGCTTGACAAAATATGAACACTAGGCTATGGCCAATTCATCCATTAACAGGTTCAAACAAGCATGGCAAAAGTGCAATTGATAAACAGGTTTCAGACTTAGTGAAATTAACACAAGCCTGGAATTTCAGATCAGGTAGCACACTTTGGAGCATGAAAACTATATGCTACAGGAACTTAACATGGCAAAGCAAGGCATGGCATGAGCTACTCAAAGAGCTTAACAAAAGTCCCTTAGTGACCTTGAGCCAAAAGGGATCAGAAAATACATTGCAAGCATGTGAACATGGCAAAAACATAATCAGGTTACAGACCTGTGAAAAACATGTCATGGGATCTCTCTGGCGTGGAAGGCAAGCTTGGCGAATATGTAGATTCCCTTTCTTTGTAACCGACCTTGTGTAACCCTAGATCCTCCTGGTGTCTATATAAACCGGAGGACTTAGTTCGGATAGGGATTCATTATCATAGCCATACAAGCTAGACCTCTAGGGTTTAGCCATTACGATCTCGAGGTAGATCAACTCTTGTAATACTCATATTCATCAATATCAATCAAGCAAGACGTAGGGTATTACCTCCATAGAGAGGGCCTGAACCTGGGTAAACATCCGTGGCATCGCCAGGTCTATGCTGTAGATGATATGCACGAGTAGAACACAAAGAGTTGTGGGCGATGATAGTCATACTGCTTACCACCAATGTCTTATTTTGATTTGGCGTATTGTTGGATGAAGCGGCCGGACCAACCTTACATGACCACGTTCATGAGACCGGTTCCACCGACATGCAACTAGTTTTGCATAAAGGTGGCTGGCGGGTGTCTGTTTCTCCAACTTTAGTTGAATCAAATTTGACTGCGGCCGGTCCTTGTTGAAGGTTAAAACAACAAACTTGATAAATCACCGTTGTGGTTTTGATGCGTAGGTAAGAACGGTTCTTGCTACTAGAAGCCCGTAGCAGCCACGTAAAACTTGCAACAACAAAGTAGAGGACGTCTAACTTGTTTTTGCAGGGCATGTTGTGATGTGATATGGTCAAGACATGATGTGATATACGTTATTGTATGAGATGATCATGTTTGTTGTAAAAGTTATCAGCAACTGGCAGGAGCCTTATGGTTGTCGCTTTATTGTATGAAATGCAATTGCCATGTAATTGCTTTACTTATCACTATGCGTTAGCGATAGTTGTAGAAGCAATAGTTGGCAGACGACAACGTACGATGGAGATCAAGGTGTCAAGCCGGTGACGATGGAGATCATGGCGGTGCTTTGGAGATGGAGATCAAAGGCACAAGATGATGATGGCCATATCATGTCACATATTTTGATTGCATGTGATGTTTATCTTTTATGCATCTTATTTTGCTTAGTACGCAAGTAGCATTATAAGATGATCCCTCACTAAATTTCAAGGTATAAGTGTTCTCCCTGAGTATGCACCATTGGCTACAGTTCGTCGTGCGAGACACCACGTGATGATCGGGTGTGATAAGCTCTACGTTCACATACAACGGGTGCAAGGAGTTTTGCACGCTGCAGAATACTCGGGTTAAACTTGACGAGCCTAGCATGTACAGACATGGCCTCGGAACACTGAGACCGAAAGGTCGAAACGTGAATCATCATATAGTAGATATGATCAACATAGAGATGTTCACCATTGAAAACTACTCCATCTCACGTGATGATCGGACATGGTTTAGTTGATATGGATCACGTGATCATTTAGATGACTGAAGAGGGTGTCTATCTAAGTGGGAGTTCTTAAGTAATATGATTAATTGAACTTAAATTTATCATGAACTTAGTCCTGATAGTTTTTGCATATCTATGTTGTAGATCAATGGCCCGTGCTACCGTTCCCTTGAATTTTAATGTTCCTAGAGAAAGCTAAGTTGAAAGATGATGGTAGCAACTACACGGACTGGGTCCGTAACTTGAGGATTATCCTCATTTGCTACAGAAGAATTATGTCCTTGAGCACCGCTAGGTGCAAGGCCTGCTGCAGGAGCAACTCCGGACGTTATGAACGTCTGGCAAGCTAAAGCATGACTACTCGATAGTTTCAGTGTGCCATGCTTTGGCTTAGAATCGGGACTTCAAAGACGTTTTGAACGTCATGGATCATTGAGATGTTCCAGGAGTTGAAGTTAATATTTCAAGCAAATTGCCCGAGTTGAGAGATATGAAGTCTTCCAACAGTTCGTTAGCTGAAAGATGGAGTGGAGACATAGTTTTGTCTAGTGAAGCACATAATGCTCAGAAATGTGGCTACCATAACACTTGACTCGTGCTGGTGAGTTAAGCATTTTGCCCGAGGATGGATACTGTTATTAACAATCTCATCACTGCTCACTACCTATAAAGGCTTACGTGATGAAACTATAATATGCCAAGGGCGCAATGGAAACAAGACGAATTTCCCGAGTTTCGCAAATGCTAAAGGCTGCGGGAATAGAAATCAAGAAGAGGCATCAAGTGTTGATGGTTGCAAGACCACTAGTTTCAAGAAAAAAGGGCAAAGGGAAGAAGGGGAACTTCAAGAAGAATGAGCAAGCAAGTTGCTGCTCAAGAAGAAGCCCAAGTCTGGACCTAAGCCTGAGAACTGAGTGCTTCTACTGCAAAGGGAACTGGTCACTGGAAGCGAACTGCCCCAAGTATTTGGCGGATAAGAAGGATGGCAAAGTGAAAAGTATATTTGATATACATGTTATTGATGTGTACCTTACTAATGCTCGCAGTAGCGCCACTGGGTATTTGATACTGGTTCTTGTTGCTCATATTTGCAACTCGAAACAGGGGCTACAGGATTAAGCGAAGATTGGCTAAGGACGAGGTGACGATGCGCGTGGGAAATGGTTCCAAAGTCGATGTGATCGCGGTCAGCATGCTACCTCTACATCTACCTTCGGGATTAGTTTTAGACCTGAATAATTGTTATTTGGTGCCAGCGTTGAGCATGAACATTATATCTGGATCTTGTTTGATGCGATACGATTCATTTAAATTAGAGAATAATGGTTGTTCTATTTATATGAGTAATATCTTTTATGGTCATGCACCCTTGATGAGTGGTCTATTTTTTATTAATCTCGATCGTGGTGATACACATATTCATAATATTGAGCCAAAAGATGCAAAGTTAATAATGATAGTGCAACTTATTTGTGGCACTGCCGTTTAGGTCATATTGGTGTAAAGCGCATGAAGAAACTCCATGCTGATGGGCTTTTGGAATCACTTGATGCTTGTGAACCATGCCTCATGGGCAAGATGACTAAGACTCGTTTCTCCGGAACAATGGAGCGAGCCACTGACTTATTGGAAATAATGATACAATGTATGCGGTATGAGTCTGACTTAATGGGCAAGATCATAAGTTGCCATTCTGAAAAGTTCAAAGAATCAGAGTGAAGTTTAGAAAATCGATTGCGTATCGAGAAAATAAAGTTTCTAATGGTCTGAATAGTAGAGGCGGATATTTTGATTACGAGGGTTATTGGTTTCATTTATAAACCAAATGTGGTATAGTTTCGCAACTCATTGCGAGACCTCAAAACACCAATAACTTAAATGGTGATGTCCGTGAGATCTCTCGTGCGGATAACCTTACATTCATTAATGTGATATTGTGCAGATCTATATTATGTCTGGCTTCCCGGATTTACGGAAGCTTATGTTTTGGCAGTGTTATGGCAGTGTGAGGACAGCCTTGTCCATTCACGTTAAATAGGGACAAGCCAGTCTAAAGTCGGTTGAGATGACTCCATATGTACATGTAGTTATGGCAAAACCTTAGCCCGTCGTTTGTTTCTTAAAAGCTCTTGGGGTTGTCAGGTTATGTGAAAAAAGCTTTAGCGCCGCTGATGCTACTGACCAATGAATCGGAGAGAATGCTCTATCAAGGATATCTGTGATGACCCACAAGTATAGGGGATCTATTGTAGTCCTTTCGATAAGTAAGAGTGTCGAACCCAACGAGGAGCAGAAGGAAATGATAAGCGGTTTTCAGCAAGGTATTCTCTGCAAGTACTGAAATATAGGTAACAGATAGTTTTGTGATAGATAATTTGTAACGAGCAACAAGTAACAAAAGTAAATAAAGTGCAGCAAGGTGGCCCAATCCTTTTTGTAGCAAAGGACAAGCCTGGACAAACTCTTATATGATGTAAAAGCGCTCCCGAGGACACATGGGAAATTATCGTCAAGCTAGGTTTCATCACGATCATATGATTCGCTTCGGTACTTTGATAATTTGGTATGTGGGTGGACCGGTGCTTGGGTGCTGTCCTTACTTGGACAAGCATCCCACTTATGATTAACCTCTATTGCAAGCATCCGCAACTACAACAAAAGTATTAAGGTAAACCTAACCATAGCATGAAACATGTGGATCCAAATCAGCCCCTTACGAAGCAACGCATAAACTAGGGTTTAAGCTTCTGTCACTCTAGCAACCCATCATCTACTTATTACTTCCCAATGCCTTCCTCTAGGCCCAAATAATGGTGAAGTGTTATGTAGTCGACGTTCACATAACACCACTAGAGGCTAGACAACATACATCTTATCAAAATATCAAACGAATACCAAATTCACATGACTACTAATAGCAAGACTTCTCCCTTCCTCAGGAACAAACGTAACTACTCACAAAGCATATTCATGTTCATAATCAGAGGGGTATTAATATGCATATAGGATCTGAACATATGATCTTCCACCAAATAAACCAACTAGCATCAACTACAAGGAGTAATCAACACTACTAGCAACCCACAGGTACCAATCCCAGACTTGGAGACAAGAATTGGATACAAGAGATGAACTAGGGTTTTGAGAGGATGATGGTGCTGGTGAAGATGTTGATGGAGATTGCCCTCTCCCGATGAGAGGAGCATTGGTGATGACGATGGCGATGATTTCCCCCTCCCGGAGGGAAGTTTCCCCGGCAGAACAGCTCCTCAGAGCCCTAGATTGGTTCCGCCAAGGTTCCGCCTCGTGGCGGCGGAGTTTCCGAGAAGATGGCTTATGATTTTTTCCCATCGAAAGACTCCATATAGCAGAAGATGGCCACCAGGGGGCCCACGAGGTAGGGGGCGCCCGGGGGTAGGGCGCGCCCCCACCCTCGTGGGCAGGGTGTGGCCCCCTGGTGAAGTTCTTGCTCTCAGTATTTTTTATATATTTGGAAAACATCTTCCGTGAAGTTTCAGGACTTTTGGAGCTGTGCAGAATAGGTCTCTAATATTTGCTCCTTTTCCAGCCCAGAATCCCAGCTGCCGGCATTCTCCCTCTTTATGTAAACCTTGTAAAATAAGAGAGAATAGGCATAAGTATTGTGACATAATGTGTAATAAAGCCCATAATGCAATAAATATTGATATAAAAGCATGATGCAAAATGGACGTATCATCCCCCAAGCTTAGACCTCGCTTGTCCTCAAGCGAAAAGCCAATCGAAAAATATGTCCACATGTTTAGAGATAGAGGTGTCGATAAAAATAAAATACGGACATGAGGGCATCATGATCATTCTTAGAACAACAACTCATATAATTCTTGTCATATAATCTCTAATGCTAGAGTAATAATTCAATCACAATATCAAGTATGAATCGTAAACTTCATTGAAAACTAACAAACTACAATCTCAGTCATTGAAGCAATTGCAATTTATCATAACATAGGAAAGAGTCAATGTATAAGAGCTTTTCAGCAAGTCCACATACTCAACTATCATATAATCTTTCACAATTGCTGACACTCACGCAATACTTATGGGTATGGAGTTTTAATCGGACACAGAGAAAGATAGGGGCTTATAGTTTTGCCTCCCAACGTTTTACCTCAAGGGTAATGTCAACAGTAAATTTCATGAAAACTCACATCCAATTAGCCATATATACCAGGATCTTTCCAACATATTGTGCTTGCCAAAGGATAAAATGTAAAAAGGAAGGGTGAAGATCACCATGACTCTTATGCAATGGTAGGAGATAAAAGTAAAAGATAGGCCCTTCGCAGAGGGAAGCAGAGGTTGTCATGCGCTTTTATGGTTGGATGCACAAAATCTTAATGCGAAAGAACGTCACTTTATATTGCCACTTGTGATATGGACCTTTATTATGCAGTCTGTCGCTTTTATTTCTTCCATATCACAGATCGTATAAAGCTTATTTTCTCCCACACTAATAAGTCATACATATTTAGAGAGCAATTTTTATTGCTTGCACCGATGACAACTTACTTGAGGATCTTACTCAATCCATAGGTAGATATGTGGACTCTCATGGCAAAACTGGGTTTAGGGATATTTGGAAGCACAAGTAGTATCTCTACTTGGTGCAAAGAATTTGGCTAGCATGAGAGGGAAAGGCAAGCTCACATGTTGGATGATCCATGACAATATAATTTATCTCAGATGTAAGAAAACATAACCCATTACGTTGTCTTCCTTGTCCAATGTCAACTCTTTAGCATGTCATATTTTAATGAGTGCTCACAATCATAAAAGATGTCCAAGATAGTATATTTATATGTGAAGACCTCTCTTTCTTTATTACTTCCTATTAATTGCAACGATGACCAAAACTATGTTTGTCAACTCTCAACAACTTTTATTCATCATACTCTTTTCTATGTGAGCTCATTACTCTCCATAAGATCACATGATCTCTTTGTTTCTTTTTCTTTTTCTTTTATTCACTAGATCATGGCAAAATAATCAAGCCCTTGACTCAACACTAATCTTTATTATTATAGCTCACGGACTCGATTACATAGAAGGATATAAAGCAAAACTCACAACTAGATCATACTAAGAACTTTTATTCTACTAGATCAAGATATTACCAAAAGGATCGAAACTAAGAAAAACGGTAAAGATAAAAGTGATGGTGATACGATACCAGGGCACTCCCCCAAGCTTGGCAGTTGCCAAGGGGAGTGCCCATACCAGATACTCAGTTCTTCTTTGTTGGTGAAGAAGGTGGAGTTGTTGATGATGGATAGTCGCACATCGAGTGTAGGAGGTCTTCTAACTTGCGGATAATGCCTTTGAGTGCGATGATATGCTCCTTCAACAAAATATTTTCACGTGTGAGATACTTATTTTGTATACGAGCTAACTCAATCATCTTGAAAGCTTCAATCTCAGTTGGGGTAAGAAGATTGTGATCAAGTTGAAGGATGTCTTCTTGTTGCCGGAGTTGGCTTCTTTGATCCCTTCATCCTTGTTGATCGTCCTCCTTCTTTCTCTTGCTCTTCTTGATCCCTTCATCCTTGTTGATCTCCATGGGTTCTTCTCTCTTCAGCTCTATCTTCATTAGCCAAGCATCGTTGCCCTCATGGTTGGAGGAGGAGGGAGACGACATAGTGCCTGGCCTTGACAACCCTGACAGAAAACAGCTCAAAACAAAACAGGAGATTTTTGCGTGATACGGGAGTCAAAACCTCCGGGAAGATTATATAATGAATTTTTACCGACCAAAATACGTGTCGTGTACGAAAACGGAGTCCGGAGAGCACGAGGTGCCCACGAGGTAGGGGGCGCGCCAGTAGGGTAGGGCGCCCTCCACCCTCGTGGAGGCCTCGTGTCCTTCCTGGACTGCTTCTTATTTTTCTATTTTTCTAAATATTCCAAAACGGAGAAATATTGCCTTAAAACTGTTTTGGAGTCGGTTTACTTACCGTACCACATACCTATTCCTTTTCGGAGTCTGAAACGTTCCGGAAAGTGTCCCTTATGTATTCCTCCGGGGTTACGGTTTCAATAACATTGGTTTCACATTTATAGGATTACCTGAGATATAATGTTTGATTCTTTGACCGTTCACCACCTTCGGATTTGTGCCTTCGAAGTTGTTGATTTTTATGGCACCGGAATGATAGACCTCCTCGATAACGTAAGGACCTTCCCATTTAGAGAGAAGTTTTCCTGCAAAAAAATCTTAAACGAGAGTTGTATAGCAATACATAATCACCTACATTAAACTCACGCTTTTGTATCCTTTTGTCATGCCATCTTTTAACTTTTTCTTTAAACAACTTGGCATTTTCGTAGGCTTGGGTTCTCCATTCATCAAGTGAGCTAATATCAAATAACCTCTTCTCACCGGCATAGTTTAAAATCATAATTAAGTTCTTTAATAGCCCAATAAGCCTTGTGTTCTAGTTCGAGAGGTAAGTGAAATGCTTTTCCATAGACCATTTTATACGGAGACATACCCATAGGATTTTTATATGCAGTTCTATAGGCCCATAATGCATCATCAAGTTTCTTGGACCAATTCTTTCTAGACCTATTAACAGTCTTTTGCAAAATTAATTTGAGTTCTCTATTACTCAATTCTACTTGACCACTAGACTGAGGGTGATAAGGAGATGCAATTCTATGATTAACATCATATTTAGCAAGCATTTTACGGAAAGCACCATGAATAAAATGTGAACCACCATCAGTCATTAAATATCTAGGGACTCCAAACTTGGAAAAATAACTTCTTTAAGCATTTTAATAGAAGATGTTATGATCAAGCACTACTAGTTGGAATAGCTTCTACCCACTTAGTAAACGTAATCAACAAACAACTAAAATATGTGTATATCCATTAGAGAAGGAAAAGGTCCCATATAGTATCAAAGCCCCAAACATCAAATGGTTCAATAACAAGTGAATAATTCATAGGCATTTCTTGACGTCTACTAATATTACCAATTCTTTGACATTCATCACAAGATAAGACAAACTTACGGGCATCCTTGAAGAAGAGTAGGCCAATAAAAACCAGATTGCAATACCTTATGTGCAGTTCTATCTCCAGCATGGTGTCCTCCATAAGCTTGGAGTGACACTTGCATAGGATCTGTTCCTGTTCATGCTCAGGTACACAACGTCTAATAACACCATCTACTCCTTCTTTATAAAGATGTGGTTCATCCCAAAAGTAATGCCTCAAATCATAGAAGAACTTTTTCTTTTGCTGGTATGTGAAACTAGGTGGTATAATTTAGCAACAATGTAATTAGCATAATCAGCATACCATGGAGCAGTACTTCTTTCTCTTTT
>NC_053022.1:55088770-55168845 GCF_003073215.2 Triticum urartu
GCCAAGAGTCAAAGCTGGCTTGCTGCAATAACCCCACCACCTTTTTGAGAATGAGCATGTATAGTAGGTTCTGATGTAAGACTTGCTGAGTACCTTTGTACTCATGTTTGCTTAATTACTGTTTTCAGACGACAACACCGCCCCCTCTGATGGGTTTTATGTAGACCTTGATGTCGATGAGTGACTAGACACCCAGGTGTTGATCCTGGCCATGGAGGGCCCTATGTAGATAGACAGGCTTCGAGAAGCCTTCTTGCTTTCTAGTGTCTGTACTCAGACTATTTTCTTCCGCATGTGCTTGTATGCTTGTATGACTTGAGTGTCGGGTCATGTGACCCCTATCTGTATGAACATGTTATGTATGGCTCTCTGGAGCCTTTAAATAAAGTACTTGAGTTGTAGAGTTTTGTTGTGATGCCATGTTGTATGTACTCATATCGGGCATATTGTGTGCATGATTGAAATGCTTGGTATGAGTGGGATCCGACAATCTAGTTGTTTATCCTTGGCAGCCTTTCTTATGGGGAAATGTAGTCTAGTGTTCCTTGAGCCATAGTAGTACGCTACAGCCCGGTTCACCGGAGTCCTGCTAGCCCAGCACTACTGCTCAGGACACTTGACTGGCCGGCATGTGTTTCACTTCGTTCCTATGTCTGTCCCTTCGGGGAAATGTCACGCGGTGACATCCGGAGTCCTGCCTAGCTTGCTATAGCCCTGGTTCCCCAGAGTCCTGTTAGCCCAGTGCTACAGCCCGGATTCACTCGCTGATGACCGACATGCTCGATGTGATTCATGTATGCCTGTCTCCATAGGTCTGCGCCGCTTTGAGTTCACGACTAGCCATGTCGGCCCGGGTTCTCTGTCATATGGATGCTAGCGACACTATCATATACGTGAGCCAAAAGGCGCAAACGGTCCCGGGCCATGGTAAGGCGACACCCGTGGGGATACCGTGCGTGAGGCCGCAATGTGATATGAGGTGTTACCGGCTAGATCGATGTGACTTGGAATCGGGGTCCTGACACCGCCACTCATAAGGAAGACAATCAATAAATAAATCATGCTCCGACTTTATCACATAACGGTTCACCATACGTGCATGCTACGGGAATCACAAACTTTAACACAAGTATTCTTTAAATTCACAACTACTCAACTAGCATGACTTTAATATTATCACCTCCATATCTCAAAACAATTATCATGCTTCAATCTTTTCTTAGTATTCAACACACTCAAAATAAAGTTTCACAAATCTTGAATACCAAGCATATTATTATTAAGCAAATTACCATGCTATTAAGAGACTCTCAAAATAATTTAAGTGAAGCATGAGAGATTAATAGTTTCTTTAAAACAAATCCACCACCATGCTCTAAAAGATCTAAGTGAAGCACATAGAGCAAAATTATAACATTCAAAATATATAAGTGAAGCACATAGAGCAAAACTACTTAGCTCAAAAGATATAAGTGAAGCACATAGAGCAAAACTACTTAGCTCAAAAGATATAAGTGAAGCACATAGAGTATTCTATCAAACTTTAATTCATGTATGGCTCTCTCAAAAAGGTGTGTACAGCAAGGATGATTGTGGCATACTAAGACACAAAGACACAAATAATACAAGACGCTCCAAGCAAAACACATATCATGTTGGTGAATAAAAATATAACTCCAAGTAAATTACCGATGGAAGTGGACGAAAGAGGCATTGCCTTCCGGGGCATACCCAAGCTTTGACCCGTTAATAGCCCCGACCAATGAAGATTTTCCACGTGTAAAATCATTATTGGCTAGAGGAAACACGTGTCGGCTCATCGTCGGGACAGATGTCATCCACTCACTGGACATAAGGCGCCTATGATATGTCGACACGTGGCACGGCCCAACAAGTTTAAATGGGCCGGCCCAACTAAAGGCCCACAAGATTTTGCGGACCATAATGGGCCGGCCCAGCTAAAGGCCCACGAGATTTTGCGGACCATAATGGGCTGCCCCAGCTAAAGGCCCACAAGATTTTGTGGGCCATAATGGGCCGGCCCAGGTAAAGGCCCACAAGATTTTTGTGTGCCATAATGGGCCGGCCTAGGTAAAGGCCCACAAGATTCTTGCGGGTCATAATGGGCTGGCCCAACTAAAGGCCCACGAGATTTCGCCGACATTAATGGGCCGGCCCAGCTGTAGGCCCACAAGATTTTGAGGACCCTAGTAGGCTGGCCCATTAACTGGCTGCCATGTTTTGGGCCAAATGCCGGCCAATATTTGATCTGGTCCATTAATGGCCTGCCACGCTCCGGGCCTAATAGTGGCCCATATGAGATCCGGCCCGTTAAAAGCCTACCACGTTCTGGGCTAAATTATGGTCCAGATCAGGTCCGACCCTTTAAGAGGCTTTGGGCTCAATTATGGCCCATATCAGATTCGGCCCGTCAACTGGACACTATGCTTTTGGGCCCACTTGCTAAAGGCCCACTTAGTAATTCGGCATGATATTAGTTTTGGCCTGTTAAGGGCCCGTTTAACATTTCGGCCCTATATTAATTTCGGCCTGTTAAAAGCCTGTCATATAGTTGGGCCTAACTACGGCCCGGTTTGCATCCGGCCTGCTCGCAGCCGATATCTGATTGGGCCAAACAAGGACCCAGACAATTTTGGCCTGTTAAAAGCCCGTGATTTGATTCGCACAATCATGGGCCGGGGTTCATTTCGGGCTGCTGCGTAACTAGTAGGAATTAAGAACAAACCTACTCTATACAATAAATAAATTACGGCATAGTAACTAAGAATAAACCCACACTACACAATAAAGGATTTAAGGTATATTACATCCACTGGGCATCAAAGTTCGCCACCAGTGATCATAAAGCGCAACGAAGAAGCAGATTACAAAAACTGGGCACCATTGCAGCATAACACAATAATACTGAACCGAGACCACTTCCAAGACAGTTCAAGAAAGGTTAGCCTTGCGGGGGAACTGCTGCGCAAGCTGCTGAGCAAGGCTATGAGACCGGCCTAGCATGTCGGTCATAGCTTCCAGGTGTAGCTGTTTAGCGATGAGGTTCTCATTGGTGTTCTCCGCAATCTTTCTTAGAGATAGGACTTCAAGTCGAAGTTGAGTTGCAGACTGCCTTTCTGCTAGAACTTGGGACTGAAGAAGTCGAACTGATTCATACAACGAATTCTGTGAGCTTGTCTGACTGTTAGTCTCAAGTAACTTGAACACTGCATCAAGACAAGACTTTGGGGTTGTCTCGCTATCTTCAAGATGTTTTGCCTTCTTTGCTGCAATATATGTTGGGTTTGTCTCACAGCCTTCAGCAGACTTGTGCATGCCATCAGGCATATCACCCTGAAACAAAGCAGAGAGATGACAGGTTTTGCACGTGTATAAACAAAGATGATAACTGTTCTGTCAATTCTATCCAATTTCAAATTAGAAAATAAAGAGTATGTTTAAAATATCAAGAGCATAATTTGGCATTGTTCATAATGTGGGGAGCTTCACCACACTACTGGATTACCATGTCAACATAACAAGCATAGATGAAGGGAAAAGAAAATCATTGTATCTATTTTGGATAATGTGCATGGCATGTTGTTCATATCATCAGCCACATCAGTAAGATAAAACAGGAGATGACAAGGTGCAAACGTGGGCTGCTTCACCACACACTGGATTATAGATCCACAAAAACAAGCATACATATAGGGAGTATTAAGTAATGTGCATGGTATAAATAAGGAATTTGGTTTTACAAGTAAAACTTAGAACTTACGGTTCTTACGAACATGCATTTTGGTAGAAACAACAAACTAAACAGAAGTAAATGATAGGGAGTATGAGCAAATCAAACAGCAGTGGAGGATAAACGCTTTAGAAGGACTGACTTACATTAACAGTTAACACCGGATTTATAATGCCCTTCTCCATGGCAAGGGAAGGATAACTCAAGAATTTCAGCACAGAATCTTCTTCATAAGCATTGCGTGTACTCTACATTTTGTAGAGAGTAATTATAGATATGATAATACTAGAAGGGATAGAGGATAATGAAGATAAGACAGATTGATGCTACATAATCAACTACCAATCCCTGGAAGTACAAGCGTTACAGGACAAAATGTACTGACAAGAGCAATGGGCTACACTTCTGCACTGGCATTGTCTGTGTATTCTACTTGTTGGTAAGATTAAATATAGATCTGATCTTTTTTATAAATGGTGGGCGAGGGAGATAAGATGCAGAATGCTACAAAATGAACCAATCCCTCTTCCCATAATACAAGAGTGTTTTGAACACTGGTGTACTGTACAAAACGTTCTTATATTATGGGACGGAGGGAGTAGCTGTTAATGTAAGTATAGTGATAGACCACGTTCAGTCCTTACAAGAGGACTGCAGAGCTAAACCTCTTCAAAAGCATTGGGTTGATTCTAAATTTATGTAAGAGTCCATACGGATCTTATAATTAATGTCCACCAAATGGACGATTATGAGGCTAACATGTGCAGTGATGCTACATAATCAAACAGCTATGAAAGTAAGTATGGTCATACAGGGCAAGAGGTACTGACAAGAGCAATGCAGTGTGCAGTATAGTTGCGAGATTCTGTGGTCCCTTGAGAACAAATGTTCTTCTGCTAACAGTTTTCGTACAAGTGAGACATTAAGGCAAATGCAGAAATGTAGTTCAAATTGTGATGTGATATCATAGATAGTACCTTACACTGCAGCCGAGACCAATGTGTAACAAGATGATTCCAGTCACCGTCGGATAAATGTAGCACCAGAGACTTTACAGAAAATTCGTTCCGAGGCTTGCCATCGAAGTGCGCTTGCCTCATGTAGGAACGATACTTCATCTACGAGTGCTTGAAAAGCGCAACCAACCCTTGCTCGTGATCACAATCCAGTTTGCGCCTTGCCTATTTAAAAGAATGAAATCTTGTGTCTTCTGTCAGCAGAAACATATGCAGTAATGACCATGAATAACATTAGTACATTACTTACGCGTAAGTTGCGGAGGAAGACTGGAAATTGTTCTGTGTCTGCGGTATAATCTTTCCATGAAGGAAAGATGCGCACAAAGTTCCTGACAACAACATAAGCTTCGTCTTCTAAACTGGGAAGAAATGGAACAGGGGTCCTATTTGCTGCAATTGGGGCTCTCTCTGGTTCGAAAAGGGATTTGGCAACTGGATTTGGTGTACTCTTTGCTGGAATGGGGGTTTTGCGTCGTACAGGTGGTGCTATGTCAACTGGCATAATCATACTGTTTGCTGCAGTTGGGGTCTGCTGAGTTGGGGCATCAGAAATGACCAGTGTAGTAGGGCTAGGGTCTGCTAGAGTTGGGGTATTTTGTGGGCCAGGTGATATTGCAACTACACCTAATGGGCTATTTGATTTATGAGGTGCCACTACCTTTTCCAAATACTTTGCTTGTGCTCCTCCACGATCAGCAATCGCCCTCTTCCTTTTGAACATCTGATACACAAGAATAGCATTTGAATGGATAAATATGGTATGATGACAGATGGAATATGTACTGAAAATGGATAGGCAGGGCGTATTCACATACACGATGTGTAAACTAAGCTAATGGCAGTTCAGCAAAGTAGAAGCAATGCAAAGCATCAGTTGCAAGATATGTGCGAGCAATGTAACCTTGGAAAGTTAGAGCAAGTACCTTGATGGGTGAATAAGATAGGGCATCTTCCTCTGACTCCTCCACTAGGGAGCTACATTGACTTAGGTCTCCCTCTAGCTCAGAATCACTGTTAGGATCATATTCTGAGCATGAATCTGTAGGTGGAGAGTGTTTGCATTGCATTGGATCCAGACTTGATTTCAGTCCCTTAATGCCATGTTTGACAACCATGGCATTGTTCTGCTTTACTCTTTTCATGCGTGCAAGATCATAATCATTATGATGCTATTCAGAATCTGAGATTCATGAAAACATAAAAAGTAGTCAGATTATCTATGGAATGCATTGCGGTTTCAACTCGGAGAGTGTCTCCCTATAAACCCCTGCATATGCGAAGTTCACCTCCCCAACCGTGCTGACCAGACCACACACAGAGATACACACCCGAGCGGCGAACATGCATTTTCGAAACTAATTTAGGAACATTTAGCTGACCAATTAAACAACTCTGTTTTAATAATATCAGATTCGTATTTGAACAACTAAGCTTGTTTAGCTTGATGGGTGGAGCAGTGTTATTATGACACGAAGCATGTATTCTGATCGTATAGTGATCATAAAAGGGGGAAACTCTAAGCATATATTTTTTAGCAAAAGAGGGTTTCCCCTCTGATTTCTATTAAAGAAACCACCACGGAACCAACATGATCAATTAAACTCTAAGCATGATCAATTAAACCGTATTATGGCTGTGCCATGGCAGATTTGAAGCTGCAAACCG
Organism: Triticum urartu; assembly: GCF_003073215.2. Lineage (NCBI taxonomy): Eukaryota > Viridiplantae > Streptophyta > Magnoliopsida > Poales > Poaceae > Triticum > Triticum urartu. The sequence continues at coordinate 55,095,206 of NC_053022.1, forward strand.
GAGAAATGATATTTAGCATCCATTGTTTGCTTCGAACTAAGAACTAAATTCTAAGAGCTGAAAAGAAAGTGGAGTAACCAAGTTAAGATCTATTTTCTGGTTGAGATCAAAAAGTTGAGGAGATATGAAGTACCACCTTTCTTGCGGCACCGTGTAGGCATCGGGGGTGCGATGGCTGTCGGTGGCGTTGAAGCAGATCTGCAACGGTAGATGGGTGCATCGGGGGATAAGTCTCGTTGCGGTGGAAGAGAAGGTCGTGTGAGCGGCCCCGGCAAAGAGGACGACGGCGCAGATGAAGCGAGAGGACGCGATGCAATGCTATTGGTCCGTCACCGTGGATGAGAAACGTCCATCTCTAGTAGTGGACGACGCGGTCTTGGTAGGCGCTCCGGCATGGTGGAGGACGGTGGCGATGGATGTGGTGGAGGACGGCGGTGATGGATGGGGTGGCGGACGGAGGCTGGTGTGGGAATGGGGTGTTCTAGCGCGGACGGTGTATGAATGGGAAAATGGAGGAAGAGGTACGGGGAACCATGTTTTTGGGATGCACCTGTCTGAAATATGGGAAAGTTACGAATTTATCCCCCGTTTCAAATTTGGACGTCTCGTCGGTTGGGGATAGGATGATAATCTCGCATCTCCCAAATATTTGCTGGTAACTATTTCGGGCGAGGAGAGGGTGTTTTGCCGCCCACGGTTGGCTCCCACGGTGTATGAGCGGGGATGACAGGTAGGGCGGTTGTGTCACGTCTGATGGAAGTTACACATCTGCCCCTATTTAAAATATTAGCCTACATCTATTTTAGACGAGGAGAGGGTGTTTTGCCGCCCACCATGTATGAATGGGGAATGGAGGGAGAAACAGAGGTCTTTCGGACGAGCTTGAATCAAATGAGTTTTGCCGCCCATGTTTGACGCCCACCATGTCGGAATGGGCTCAGAGGCAGTCATGTCACGTCTAATTGAAGTTACTAACCTACCCCTATTTAGAGCAGTGGAAATCGGGCCGATGGATTATCCGTGTAATGGGTAGACAGTAATTTCCATCTCCCAAACACTTGGCTTCGGGCAGCCGATGTGGGAGTGGACATTTTGCTATTTCATTCGAATTTTGGGACAATAATCATCCACGTTTACACTGGCAACTAAATTCGAATCCATTTTGTATTCCTATATGAATCTTTATAAATCATTATATGTGTTTTTATATATCTTCAAAAGGACGACAAAGATGTATTCCACTGTCATATATGAATATGGTTTACAAATGCCGATACTCAAATTCAGAAACTAGAATCCAGTTTAAGGTGAATTCGAATATTTGGAACACTTCATGTCCAACTCAAATGTCACACGCAGCATAATGTGTACTCCCATTTAGATATGTACACACGCGATGTATCAAGATTCAAATACCGAGTCAATCAACCAAGAATGTACGGAACTAACAGACATATAAACACTTATAGAGTATATGGATCAATAATATCAACTAACATACATAAGCCAGGCCGTTGTACTTTTTTTTGGCTACAACATCATCCTTTTTTTAGCCAGCATCTTGGCCCTTTCTGATGCGTGCCACTTATGGTCCATCTATACTACTATTGCTGAATGCACATTCAACCCGATTGGCATATTTGTAGGTCTGGCACAGCAATCCAAATGAAATGTCTCCGAGTCTTATCAATTAATACAGACTTGTGCTCAAATAAAATTACAAACAAAAAAACAAAAAAAAACAATTATTACATGATCTCTAAAACAAATGGTTTGATTGATTACATGAACAGACAACACAAAGGTTATTTAACTATGGAAAGAACATTTCACCTATGATTTACCAAGTAGGAATTTAATTTCCTTTTTTCCTTCAAGACCTTAACAATCTGGTCAGTCTCAGCTAGGTTCGTTTTGAAATCCACCAAATATTTAATGGTTGTCTTGAGTACTGCTTGTGATTGTGCTGTTTGCTTCCTCAACATGTCAGCTTCATCTCTAAGTGCAGAAGCAGAATCTCTTTCTACCACTAGTTTAGCCTCTAGAGCATCAGCAGTTGGCAATTCATAATGCAGGATTGGGCCGGTGCCACTGCTGTGGGATGATGCAACGTCCATGGGGACCTCGCTCTTTGATCTTGGGCTAACCTATTTTGCCATTAAAGTTCCGATTGAATTCAGAAAAGTTGAAGTTAGCAAAACATCTCAACTGGGAGTTATAACAGCAAACCAGTTAAACAAACAAGGAATTAAAGAGTTTCAATTGGATGCTAAAAAGTAGTTATTAACATCATTGTAACCCGTTGTTGCAGCAGCAAAGCAGTTAAACAAACAAGTAGATATTTAAGTTAAGGCAAACAAGTAATTCTTAATAGTAAGTATCAAACACATAGATAGGCGCAGTCTACAATATGATTAACAGGCTGCGCCATTATGTAATCAGTAGCAAACTAAATTAAGCCAAGCAACGTAATTGAACAATTTTGCAATAAGTGGCTAACTAAAATTCCGAGAAGCAGGTAACTGAACTTATGCTAGTTCTTTGTACAGGCACGCTGCAACTTCTTTTTCGCTTACAAGGTTGTACGAAGGAGTCCATGGCATCAATTGCTTGGATACGCAGTCCCAATACTTCTTTCTTCCCACACTGCATGGGTAAGTCGAATGGTTAATCTGGTAAGATGGTGCGTCCTTGATATGTTATATGAGGACGTGTAGTCAGACTAGTTGTAGCCAAACACATCACACTGACTTTTACTGTATATTTCATGCGATTACTTTTGGCATATCAAGATCTAAGCAATCTACAATAGGATGAAAAGACTGGCATCCTTCACATTATTGGCGAACTCAGTTCATAGAAACAAGCAATTCAACCATTCTGTGGGTAAATCAAAAGCGCCACTGGAATATTTTTCACTATCCAATCATACACGCAAAAAGGGGCGACGCCACCATAGGGGCTGGTATGGGCGGCCGCCTCAGGTGGCTGGAAAGTGTGTACCTAGTTTGAGTCGTCCAGGTTGGCCTACGCTAGTTTTGTTCGTCCCAACGCACGAGCAGGCAATGTAAAAAATGAAGAAAAATGTTTCAGTTTGGATGGGCCAATAACATAAGTGCAAGGCAGGCCCTATAGCAGGCTCGCGGCCCAAACGAGTGCCTCCCATATCGATCGACACCAGGAAAAATCCCAATTGTTCGCTCCAGCCTCCAGTCTGGTTCGCTCCTAACCTAGCCGCCGCTGGACAGACCGACACAGCACTTCCTCGCGCCCTCGTTCGAGGGCGGTCGCCGGGCTTCAAGCGAACGGAAGGACAAGAAGATGGCGATCCAACCCTAGGTGTAGCCTGCGTGGGAGGCAGCGGCGGCAGCACGGGCATGGCATCGAGCTTGCGCAAACGGATAGTCGCAGCTTGCAAGAGTAGCATGCGCAACGAGCAGGTACATCACATCCCTGATTATATTTAATTCAACTCTTCAATTTCTGGCCAATAGTTAAACCCGACGGTGTTGTAAAACTGCTTGTATGTAGGGAATCTATGAGAAAATGAAACCAATTTCTACTTATTTTATAACTCTCCCAATCAATACTGAACTGACTGAATCCGATGTATCTAATCAAGTTTCCGGTGCAAACATACAAGCTCATGTTGTTCTTGAGCCTGAAGTGTCTAATGAACAGACTGCTAATGAAGGATTTGATGCAAACATTTTACATGCTCCTGGTGATGAACATATAGTGTCTAATGAGGGATCTAATGCAAGCATTTTGCAAGCTCGTTGAAGGATTTAGTGTCTAATGATGATCTACTATGTTGAGAGAGACAGAGATTTGCAGGCATTGATGACAAGCAAATTATAGTTCATTTTCATAGCTTGAGGAAACGTCGAGGCCATCTACCAGAAAGTCCCCGTATCAGGACAACATAGCATAAATACTTTTCTAATCTGTTGTTTGAAACTATTGGCATACTTGTGCATGATAGATATATTGATATGCAGTTTGCACACTGGTTATACGTGCAATTACACTTCGATATTTTCAGCCAGAGAACAAATAATTCAAGCAGGTACAGACCATGTTTGTAGTCCTTGTACACCATGTTGCATTTTGTGTTTTTTGGTGCTTGCATCATTTAGTGTTTATAATCTGAACTACTTTGGATCATTAGCTGGTTTTCAAAGTGCATGTAGCTTCACATTTCTCAAGTTATGTTGATTTCCGGAGTGCAAGTGCCTTCGTATTTTTTAAGTTAAATGTTCGCCCCTAGTAACTTGATTTCGTGGATCAGCACTGCACACAAATCATTCGCGAATGCCAGTACAAATTAAATGAAATGCAGGGACTTACGCTAGCTCATTGTACAGGCTCACTGCAGCTCTGCTTGCGCTTGGGATGTTCCATGTACAAGTCCATGTTACCACTTGCTTGGATGTGCAGGCCTTGTGCTCCTTGCATCCCCCTCTGCATTTTTGACACGACGAATGGTTGATCAAATAAGAGGAATCGACCTTGATGTTGTACCGGAGGACAGATACTTACAAGGTTATACGGGTGTGCAGGATGTGTACCAGATCCCATAGCGCCGTCATGCTTCGCTAAAATATGGATTTGCTTGTTTCAGATGATATCTCTAGAAGAAATAAGAGTTAAGGTCAGATTTGCATAGGCTGTAAGCTAAGAGAGCAGTGAAAGGATATCCAAACATCATCGGAACAGTGCACAAGGGAGTGATGTGTGGATACCTAGTTCGGGCCGGCGTTTGGGCATGCTCGCCTAGCTAGAGTGCGGGTCACTTTAGAGCCCTTGAGGGTGATGCGCTGGCTGGCCGCGCACGGATGCAGATCTTGAGTGGCAGCGGAGCGCTACGATGCGGTGGACGAGACCGTTGGTGAAGCCCCAACAGCCTCGGGGGGCGGAGGTGCGATGATGTGCTCGGTGAAGTAGCCCCGGTGAGCTGGGAGACGGCGTCGGTGAAGCGCACCTGATGCGGTGGAACTCGGTGTCTGTGAGGCACGTCGGTTGCGGCGGCCGACGTTGTCGGTGGACCACACGGTGCGGTGGACGACGGCGTAGATGAGGTAGCTCCAGTGCGGTGGTGAAGCGCGACCGTCGTCTTCGTCGTCGTCTTCCGGCATAGAGGTGGGGAACGGTGGGGAAAGAGATGAGACGAGGGGCGATTCGAGGGTTGGCGGCGAATTTGGGATTTGAGCAATCTTGGCGCGGAAGGGGACGGTGGAGAAGAGAGATTTTGCAGGGCTGGAATTGGGGCCGCCACATATTTCAATCCGAAACGTGGAAGCGCGAACTTATATTGTCGTCATCCTTTTTGGGGGGGGAGGGGGTGGGTGGCTGGGTGCTACGCGTCCGTCCGACACACGCGACCACCCCGACAGGACTATGCTTCGGTGCCTTAAGGCACCTGCCTTTGTGTCCATGACATATGGGCCCAACAGGTGGCTGGCCCACATGTCAGTGACCCAAAGGCAGTTGTCTTTAAGGCACCAAAGCAGCATCCACCCCGACACGACCCTGGTTTGCTTGGTGCACCTACATTTGAGAATGCAAACAAATCTTCTTTCATTTGCAAATGAATCTGTATGTATTACCATGCCCATGTTTTCCTTGCAATAATTAGTCATTCGAAACGAGATACTCCATCCGTTCACTTTTGTAAGTCGTTTCAGACAACTTAAAATGAATTGTTTTGCACATTTTCTGAAATGTCTTCAAGGTCTTATAAAAGTGAACAGAGGGAGTACTATAAATTACTTAATGAGGAGTTATTTGAAAAAAAATCGAAACGGTACCCACACTAACGTGGATTAGAGTGTGTGTCACATAATTAGTTATTTGAATTAGAGTGTGTGTCACGTAGTTAGTTATTTGAATTAGAGTGTGTGTCACGTAGCGATCTCCAATTCTAATGTGGATTTCGCATTTCACTGTATCCATGCTACTTTTTAATACAAATTCATATGTATATGATGAACACCATGGCAGTGAGAAAACTTTTGGATGGATTCAAACATATGACCTGCAAAATAGCACAACAAACTGAGTCAATGTCAACTTTTCGAAACTTAGTATGGCATGAATTCAAAATAATTACCCGTATGCCTGGTCCTCGGTTCAAATCTTACAATGTGCACCGAATTGAAACATCGATATTAAGTCTCGTACTATGTACATTCAAATGTTGATTTTAGCCCCCCCCCCCCGCACAAACGCTACATACTTCCTGTATCGGTCAATCTTCCTCTCCTAACCACCTTAGGAAGCTATCTGTTTCCAACACACGTTCATTCTTTCTCTCCATGTTTCGATCTGTAAGTCTCTCAACTACACAACCCCCTTTTCCACTCTGTTACCAAATGTATTTACCTCACACACCCGCCATTGCACCCCATGTCGAGCTCTCTCTCTCTCTCCCCCCTCTCCCTCTCACCCTCTCGCGCTAAATACATGCATTGCCTATCTAGCCCCCCAACCTCTCGTGCATGCGCACACACGCACATTGTATATCTAGGTCACTCCCTCAAGACTGTCTCACTCTTTCTTCCGCACGGCGGGCCACACTCGCTCAATCTCGCTCTCTTTATCTGAGTCTTGTTTAACCTTGTTTTATTTCATGCACAAATGATATATCTCCCTGTTCGGGCCTCGATCGACACACGCTATACTCTCTCACGCAGATTGTCTATCTAGGTCAGTCCATCCAAGCCGCCACCACTCTTTCGACCTCATGGTGGGTGACGGTCACTCAATCTCTCTCTCTCTCTCTCTCTGTATGTCTCGATTGACCTCGCTCTTTCTCGGACAAAATGATATATCACCATGTTTGAGCCCAATTCGACCTATTCACATTGTATACTCTCTCACGCACATCGTCTATCTAGGTCACTCTCTCCAACCCGTCTCACTCTTTCGATTGCACGGCGACCCTATGTGATCGGTTGACCTTGCTTCCTCCCACGCACAAAATATATCTACACATCTGTGACTGGATCATCTCTCAAGCTCTATCTTACAGCCCTCACCCTTGCCAAAAAGCTCAATTGGAAATTATGTCTCCAGAGCATATATATTTGTTCAATGAATGTTGGACCACACTCACTTTGTCTCTCTATCTATATGTCTCTCGATTGACCTTGCTTTCTCACACCGTATCTTCCACGCGTTGAAGCTACTACCTCTCCATCCCTCGCAAAGCCGGAGCTATTTACATTGCGAGGGGCACTCCAACCTTGGATTAATTTGTGTAGGCATTTATTCCGGTCGGTTTAGATTATATTTTCGTAGCATTCGGCCCACAACTACTCCAATCACCGTAGCGGGTAATTAAGCTACGGGGAGCACCTAATATGAGCACCGGGGAGCCGTTGGATCGAAGATGCAGCGGCACACACGAGGCCTGAATGTTTTATTTGCAAAAAAACCTTAGGAGAGTTTGGAAATTGCGCATAATTACAAAGACTACTCCCAAGCCATTGGATCTCACTTCCAACGGTGTAAAAACTCGTATCACCATAGTATCTAAGTTGCGGGGTGGATGTGATATTCTATGCCGCTGTCATTTTTGTTCATAAACTTGCAAAAAAACGTGTAACTCGTGCCGTTACTTGTCTAACCGCGCAAAGTGTTTATTCAAAAAAACCATCCTACACTAAAATATCGGAACAACACACGGGGGCTCCACTTGTCATTAATCAAATTTGGACCTAAAACTAACAAATCTGAAAGACGAGATTCGAACTGGCAACCTGGACTACAAAGCGTAAGTCGACAGCCTGAAAAAACGAACGGTTGTTGGCTTTGTCCCATAACTTGATTTTATACAGTACTTGCGTTGAGTAGAGTAGAGGGAGTGCCTCGTCAACACGTGCATGACCGTTATCTCGCTTACTGGTGGGTCCCAGGTCTGCGATCTCAATCTCTCTTCTCTCCATCGTCTAACCTTTTCACGGGCACACACGAAGAGTGGCGCTAGCTTGCCGTGGTGTTATTACAACTAAAAAAACTTGGAAAATAGAAGAATCGCCTAGAACAAGAGACGTTGTGGCTGGTCGAGACGGAGCTAACCACATCTATCTTCCGTGGCACGTTTGCATGATGAAGCTGTGTGGCTAGTGGGCTGATTTCAACCGATTGGCTGGGTCCCGAGGTGCAACCATAGGTACTACGTCTGATACAGTATACTTTTACACGCACATTTTTCCTCCGTGCCGAGATGTGGCACACCCTACCGCGCGGTTTCGGGGTCCTCCCGGGTGGTGCACGCATATATTCTTCCTGACGTGGGACGCCCTACCGCGCGTTTTCTGGGTCCTCCTCGGTCGTAGCGCCGAAGCAAGTAAATGAGTCGTCAAATCACAAAAGACCACCTTTCCCACCGAGTACATTAGTGAAGCATGGTGGCTAGCTAGTTGGGCTAGTTCGACCGATTAGCTAGGCCGCCGCCACATTTGTTTTTTCACCCCTTTTTTTATCTACTTGCCGGTAGGTAAATTTACATGTCCACCGCGGCGTTGCTCTGGTGTTTGGGTGCAGCAGGATTTTTAATTTTTTGATTGACGGGAGCAGGCGCGGTAGGATTTTTAATTTTTTTATTAACGGGAGCAGGTGCAGCAGCAATTAGTCACGATGACTCCGCCTGTACCCACTGCTCCCTGATGTGAGAAGTCGTCGACTGGTGTTTTACCATGGTGAAAACCAAAAGATTCCCCGCTCCCTCCGCCTTCCCGTAGATTGCATTGCCTTTCAGCCGTTTCGCCCCCTTTGCTTCCTCTCCCCATTGCTTCTACCTGGTGCCATGGCGGCATAGCAGATCACGGAGTCCGAGGTGAGGCTCGTGACACAGGAGCTCCATGCCAAGGATGCGGAGCTCAGGGCCAAGGACGTGGAGCTCCGTGAGCTCAAGGAGGAGAGGAGTGCCATGTTCCTCCCTTATGTGCGGGAGTTCACGGAGCTTTAAAAGTGGCAGGCGTCCACCACAAAGATGCTCCAGGCGTCGGTGGCGTTGCTGCAGAAAGCGGGAGATACGATAGGCCGTCAGGGGAGCCGGCTGGAGCGCGAGCGGGCCGATCGTGATGAGGTCCAGGATCGCCTCAGCCACTTGGTGAACCAAGTTGCCACGCACGTGTTGCGGCTGCGCGATGCCTACTGTCGTGCCAGCGCGACGATGCCGGCCGTCGGGCTAAACCCGTTCGACCACCCGGTCGACTTCAACGAGCTGCGGCTTCCTGACCTGGTCTCCTTCTTCACCTATATCTCCGAGGAGCTGAGCCGTCTCCGCGCGATGGTGGGGGCTGAGCTAGACAAGGAGGGGTTGCGGGCTGCCGTCGTCGTTGCCGGGTGAATCCTTTCAGGGCCCCGTCACCGGAATCCATTCGTGCCATTGGACGCCGTCTTTGACGAGCTGGCTCCCGTCGACCGGGAGCGGGCTCTGCGGGTGGTTGCACCCTGCATCACCAACATCGTGCGTCTCGAGAAGCAGAGGGACTTCGGTGGTGTTTAGGCGCCCTCTGCATGGGCATGTCCATGTCTTGGCGCAACATGACCGTTGGATCAAACTCAGACGGTGCAGATCAGTCACTGTAGCACAAAGCGTGTGGGTGTGTTTGGTTGCATTCTCATCTCAATATAGTTGTTTCCTCTTCATGTATTTTTGTCAACCTACTAGTGTGGACTCATGCACCCTTCATGCACTCTGCCAAACACCCAAAAGTGGGTCGAGAAGGGAACTTTTGCTCACATCCCGTGCACCCTTCATACACCCTGCCTAACACTATTCGTGCTTCATATGGTTCATGTTTTGTGGAGTACTATAGCACCGTACTCTTCATGCGCTGTGGACCTAGTCCTGTTAACATTGATCTCACCGTCCATTATCGACCGGACAGTCGAAAAGGCGGTATTATGTTACATATAGGAGTAGTTGACATGCGCACAACATCATTTGTTATCATCATATCTTACTACACTAGCAACAAGATTGTGTAGTACTGACGTATGAACCACTGCACATGCCTAGTAGTAGGAGCACTGTGTATGTTCAAGTGGCTGCCGTGTTTCACACTCCTCCATCGTAAGAGTGGAAACGATTGCTGTAATCATTTTTTGTTCTGAAAAATAGTGGACAAGCTCTACCGTGCGGATCCTCCTCCGGCCATGCACTAAATTACTAACTTTCGCCGAGGTGTGGGACAGCCAGCATCGGGGTCCACCAGCCATGCACTAAATTACCCCGTAGTAGAGTGACGGTAGACTACCCCGATCGAAGCGCCGCAGTAATGCCCAATGAGCCGTCAAATCACAAAACCCCCTCCTTTCCAGCAATAAGTTGGACGGACGAAGCAACCATCATTTCACTCTTCTCTCTCAGCTTCCTCTCTACCCAACCCTCGCTTCTGCCTCATCTTGTTCCTCATTTCTTCAAGAAAACCCCGACCTGCTTCTGCCATTGTTCTTCTCTCCCAAAGAAGGAAAGGTGAGCGCATCAATGGTGTTGATTCTAGCCAAGGCCCGGTCTTGTAACCCCGAGACTGATCCTATAACTCCCTCTCTTTTCTTCTTTTGGGTTTGTGATTATGGTTTCTTTTCTTTTATTTCTATTTGACAGTTTCTTGATGGACGCTGGAGCACCGGCCGAAGTGATGTCTATGGCTCCGGCCAAAACCGTCGAGGCTCATGGTACGAAGAAGCGCAAGCACCCCGCCGAGACTACCGCAGACAAGCTCAAAGCCATCGCCCTGTCCAAGCCCCCCTCTCCGGGATCCCTCATTACGCAAGTCCAGGTAATATCTCTTCTTGACGATCTTTTTTTCGATCTTGATCGTGTTTTTTCATCTAACACACAGTACTAGTACTAGTAGTACAACTTTCTGGGTGATCTTGCATGTGATTTTTGTGTGCCAAATGACGGTTCTCAATTCCTCTTTTGACCAAAACATGCGAGAGGTTGACACTGATTTCTTATAGATTACTTTCAACTACTCCCTCTGTCTTGTCTTTGATTTGTCTAGATACGGATGTATCTAATACTGAAATGTGACTTGATACATCCGTATCTAGACAAATCTAAGACAAGAATTTTGGGACGGAGGGAGTACTTTATGAACATCAATGCTACCTTTTAAGAGGGTATATTTGCCTCAGTAACTTGTGTTATGGATATTGCATGTAATCCCTTTGCTCTCATGCCTTTGAAGACATCTTCTAGTGTCTTTGTTCACTCATTTCTGTGCGTATATGTAGTCATATATGGAGTATAATATCGAAAATCATCTTATATTTCTGAACGGAGGTAGTAATAAAATAGGGTTTCTGTTTGAATTAGAATTAGGTTTGCGGTGGAGATGAAGTTCTCAAAGTCATGTCGTGTGAACTGGAAGACCTGATGATGACTTCTATTGTTGAACTATCCAGCTGTTGTGTCCTTGTCGCCACGTGTCCTGAACTAGTGTTTTCCTGTAGCATTGTTGTCAGGCGTGTTCTCGAGGCTGTACTTGACCACAACAATTTCCTGGCTGTGCCTTCGATTACGAAGGATGTGGTTCTTGTAAAGCTTCCCAACAAATCTGATGCGGCATGTCTTCATCATCATGTTTATGAGTGGAAAGACCACTCTGTTAGGTTCTCCAAGGTTGACAAGATGGTGATGGTGCATGTAGACATCTCACACGAAGTCCATGGCCTAGTCAGTTATGCGGGGTTCATCCCGTAGGTCAGTGGCAAAAAATAGTCTGCTGAGTTTAGTTAGTGCAACTTTGCTTGTCTGTAGTAAGTACTATTGTTCAGTACTTGATTTCTGTTTGTGAACCATGTATTGTTTATTAGTACTGCCACTTTTGGTGTGTGGTCAGTCCTGAGAACGGTCTATGTTAATGTCTGTCTACTCAATTCAGTCTGTATATTTTGAAGTATCCATATCATATTTTTTGTGAGGACGGTCTATCAATTATGGTTACACTCCAATATCTGTATGCATTGCAGGGTTTATCGCACCCACCAGGATTTCCAGCCCCATGGATGTTCGGTCCATACGATTTGTCACGACCTTTGGACTGTCCTACTTGTGGGAGTAGGCGGGGCCCCTGCATGCCACGCGTAGTTGGACGATCAATCTTCTGTTTAGTACTTCAACATAGTGATTTCCTGGTAAGGATTCACTCATGTCACACCAAGTAAATCTTATTGATTTACTGTCTAAATCTTATTGATTTAATGCCATGTTTTCTTTCTTTTCCTGCAATTTTACGATGCAAGTTTTGCCATGTGACATTCATCATAGAATAAATCGTTTGGTTTGCTCTACGATGGCTATTTTTGCAGGTTTCACTTCTTATGTCGTGTCAGTAACGAAGGCACTGTCCATCACTTATATTACTGGAAAAAATTGGATCAGTCTGTTGTCTGAGTACAAGCTGAATCCCTATGATGAACTGCAGTTTGGTTTAACAAAAACGCCAGAATAAGTCCTTCTCGCGTTTAAAAGAAATGAAGAAAAAAACTGGATCACGATCACGGATCCTAGTCAGGTGAGAAAGCTGATCATAGCAAACCAGACACGATCGCCGCTGTCTTGCACAGATCGAGCATCGACAGTTGCTCTAGCACTGACAGCGGCAGCAGCTCAGTCTGATCCAGCTGAGGATTGGGCACCGACCGCGTCAGCGAATCAGTCTGATCTACCGGAGGATCGGGCATCGACACCGGCACTTGCTCTGACACCGGCACCAGCTGTACAAGGAGCACCATCTCCGGCAGCAGCGGCGGCTTCGGCACCTGCACCAACACTTGCACTTGCATCTGCTCCGGCCCGTGTAGTTGCACCGGCAACAGACTGGGCTGCAGTTCGCACTTCATATACCAAAGTCCTTACAAAAACCGACATGTCCACCTTCTTGGTAAGCATTGGCCGCCCAAGTGCTTCGTTCTTTTTTCTTTCCATGTTGTTTCACATGATTCACTGTGTTGATCTAACTGTTTGGGTATGTCTTCTTGTTTGCAAACAGAAAATTCCTAGAGCAACGAGGGAGTCGTTCAACAATCCGGGCGACCACGGCCAAGTTTCTCTTACCATGCGCAACCTTGGTGTGAATGAACCTGCTTAATATATCGTAAGTACAAATGATGGTCGCATGATGATTGATGCTAAAGGATGGTCAAGGTTCAAATCTAAATCATATCTTGCGGTAGGGGCTGATGTCAAAATCGAACTTTCTCGGCAAGGAGAGCTGATCCACATCAACTTTGAAATTCTTCAGTAGCAGCACGCAACTGCCTAACTGATCTATCCTCCGAGAGATTTTGATGTAATAATCTGGCATGGTGAAACAAGTGTCCTATGTGTATAAGTAGTACGATAGTATTATTTATCACATGGTATATCGTTGATAGAATTGCAACTCTGATTGCTTGGTTAGGAACTGTCGTTCGATTTCATTCCAACAGCTGTCGTGCTTTATTCAATTTTGTGTATTCTCCTTGCGACAACATCTCAAACCAGCGCCGTACCGATCGCTTGCAATATGAAAAGCGCTAAGGTAGAACACATGGGCCCCAAAACATGCAGGGTCGGCCTGCGGCCCAAAGTCCAGAACCTGGTTTCGAGAAGCACTAGTTCAGTGCAGAAGTGGCGTCCTTCTCCTGCTGTGGGTTGGGCGAAGATGAATGTTGATGCTGCGTTATCTCGCAATGGTGAAAGGGAAGCCCTGGCAGTTGTGAGCCGGGATCATACAAGCTTCTTCCTTGGAGCATCAGCACTGGTGTGCGAAAGTGTTACTGATCCAGAGATCCTAGAGGCAATGGCATGTTGCGAGGGGCTATCTCTGGCTCTTGACTTAAACCTGCAACAAGTTCAGATTAGCACCGATTGTTCAGCAACAGTCAAGCATATCGGAGAGGCATACTTGGGGCCCAGCAAAGTTATTATGGACGAGATCAAGATGAAGAATAATATGTTCCAAACCATGGAGATCATACATGAAAAACGCGAGTGTAATGTTGAAGCGCATGTGCTCGCAAAAGCTGCTACTTCTTTGCCCTATGGACGCCATCTTTGGCTCACAGGAACCCCCGAAATTATTTGTATACCTATGACTGTTAATCTTCAATAAAGCAGCTTTTATCCCTCAAAAAATCTGAGTATTATATTCTCAGCTGAACACCCATAATGTCCATGCGTTGCAGAGGGAGTATATTTCTTGGCAAGGTGAGCCTGTGATATAAAAGATTTGTATATTTCTTTACAGAGGGAGTATCTCTCTGTCAAAATATATATTTATGTGTAACTAGTTACTCCTGTCTTTCTACTTCCTTTCACTGATATGTGGGGCAACCGGCAATGGGGTCCACGTGCCATATGCACAAATTAGAGTGCACAACTTCACGGTAGACACACCCCGGTCGTAGCGCCGCAGTAATGCCCAATGAGTCGTCAAATCACAACCCCCCCCTTTCCAGCTTTAGCAGTAAGCTGGACGGACGAAGCGGCAATATTTCACTGGGCCTGAATCCCCTTCTCCCTCGTTTGCTTGTTCAGAGAAAACCCCCTCTCGGTGATTGCATAGGGTTTTCTCATGGAGAACCAGGTACGAATTCTTCATCCATCCCCGATAAACCCAAGTCCCTTGGTCGCAGGTAATCCTAGGATGGCAGCCGCCGCCGTTGATGCATTTTTCTTCCTACTGAATCTAGTGTGTTTCATTTGCAGTGCCCGAAGTGCGAGTACCCTACAGGTTTCTACGCCCTCGGCGAGACGCCACACTTGTTCCTTCTCATCCTAACACAGCATTTCGAAACGCGCACTGTATGTTCCTAGAATCATCTTTTCTATCCGGGAGGGTGGGGTTTTTTTGAACATGCTGTGTTCTCATATTTTTTTCCTGCAGTGTATTATTTGCTCTGCCAGAACACATATACTCAAGATGCTCGACCTTGCCATAACTGAATACACTAGTTTAATGGTCACATTGAAGACAACCCATGGATATAAGTTCCGAGTTGGATTCATGAACCAAGAAGATCACTGCTTTTTTTATGGCCGAACTTGGATAAACTTTCTCAAGTGTTATGGACTGAAAGTTGGCGCACCAATATTGATGGAAATAGCAAAACCTGGCCTCATCTTCACTGCGATCTTCCACCCCGACATCGTTCCAATTGTTCATCCATGTTAGTTTTGTATCTGGTTCTTGCTTGTTGCCTCGATTACTTCTTAATCCACCTATCCTTTCTAACTAATCACAATTTAACTTTAGAAGTAGCAACGAATCTCTCACGAAGATGCTACTTCTAACTAATATTTTCTTATAATTGGTGGCACGTGTAGGTTTTTTCAGAGTTAAGTAGTCTGCTCGTTTGTTACTCTGTAATAACTCGGCTGTTACTAATGGCACTGAAGTTGACTGGATCGACATCCACAAGTTCCTACACTTTATTGATTGTCTTGAGGTCCTTGTGGGGTGTTTCAATGGTGGAAGGCCACGTGGGATATGTGTGCCACTACTGCACTCGTTGAACAGGTCCAATTGTGTCGAGAAACTTATGGTACGAGTTGTTTTCTGTTATATATGTTGTTCATAAACTATTGCTTATACACAGTTTTACAGTTGTGCTCTTCTTGAAACAGGAACTGCCGAGTTCTATTGTTCCTATACAGATGCCTGACCATGGTCGGGTCAGACTTGCGCTTGGTCACAACATGATGTTTATGTCGACCTACTCAATTCCCCTTGGAGGTGAAAAGATACTTATTCATGGGTGGTCTCAAATAATGAAGGCCCGTTCATCTTGGAGAATAGGACAAATGATTATGTTCATGCTTTTCCATGGCTCTAAAGCGAATATCCTGTTTATTGACCACGTTGCGTGATGAAGCCGCTTTCAGAAGGTTGTGGATGCACGGGGTGGCGCCTGGGCCTTGTCCTGGGGCTTGGCAGCCTCACCCTTGGTTAACTGTAGGCAACGTAGCACTGTTCAAGGCGTGCTTTGTATGGTTGAACTTGTATAAGTACTCATACCACTTTTAGCTTTGGTTGTTAAGTGCCCCTGCTGGTTTCAGTTAAGGTTGTTAAGTACTCCTGCTGCTTTTACAGTCTGTCGTGTTTCTTCAGTCCTGTCTTCCTCCAGCCGCCAAAACCAAACCAGCGCCGGTGAGGCCGCCTTCTTCCGCCTCCCACGGCTGGCTGCGCCTCAGCGCACGCATCTCCGCCCCACCGTCTCTTAAAATTGTTAACGCCGACGTCCTCTGCGCGCTTTGGTGCACTCGCCGCGGCGCCGCCCTCTCGCGTTGTCAACATGGTCAACAAACAACATGAATCAGCAGAAGTACATGGAGAGGATGACAGTAGGGGCCCACCATGTCAGCGTATGGAAAAATAAAATGATTCCTCCTAGTGTTTTCCTGACATCTGGGACCCACGACATTGTGAGCGTATATAGTCAATAGACAAGAGAACAACACAAGATCGGCTGACACCTGGGACGTAGCTACTCGAGCAGTATTTTTTTTTGTTTGGTATTGTTGAGACGAAGCAGGGTTTGAACTGGGCTGTGGCCCGTCTAGCCCAGGCTTATATTTTATGTTCACCATGTGACCAGCCCAGCTATTTTTTCTTTGTGAAAATGAGCCCAGTTTATTTTTTCTGAAGAATACCCAATCCAGGCCTACTTATTTTTCTATGCCCTGATGGGCTGCAACTCTTTCAAGACGCCTGCAAATCTTGAAAGTAATATGAAATGGGTTGTAAATATAAAAACAGATGACAAATTGGCAATTACTTTATAATTTCTGAATTTTATTACATTTTCAGATTCCTATTTCACTAGGCATTAACCTAATTTAAATATATCTTCAAAGTACTTTAAATCTGGCTGGACATTTCGGTATTAAAAATAGTTTGGAACCCACAGACATATGCGAAATTGGCCCTGGCCAACCAAAAAAACGACTGCAATAAATTGCATAAGAAGTTGCCATGAGCTATATATAAATTACTAAAAAAAGAGGGAGTGGTCTGACTTGTGGGCCTGTTTAGTTGACGTGTATGCAAGATTTTTTTAGTTATTATATACATCAACAAATGATTCTAGTAGACGTAACTGTTGCATGTCAATCCAACGGCCGTCGTGTTTCTTCAATCTCTGATCTTCTTGCTCCAGCCGCCAAAGTAGCGCCGGTGGGACCGCCTACTCCCACCTCCCGTGGCCTGCTGTGCTACCGCATAGGCCTCAGCGCCCCCTACTACTCCCACCGCTGGCCAGGGCATCCCTCTACTCACCCACACCCCCTGTTATTCTGCGGCGACAGCAGCCTCACGCCGCAGCCGAACCGGTGAACACTCGTACTCTTCTTCGCGTGGGCATCCACTGCCGCGTCTTCCCCGGCTCCGCGTCGTCCCCTTCCTATGCCTCACCATCGTCCACCGCCGTGGTGCTCTCGGCGCGGCGTGGTCAATGTGGTCAACGACCGACTTCCATTGGAAGAGTACTGTACGTGGAGAGGCTGACAGCTGGGTCCACGACAGCCGCAAGGAAGTGCCTCCTTATTACACAGAAAATAATTATTCCTCCACCTGACAGCGGGGACCCACCGGACGTGCCACCAGTATTTTGCGAAAAAAATCGTTTCCCCCTGACTGCTGGGACCCACCAGATGGGCCACCGTATTTCGCGAAAAAAACGTTCCCCCCGCTGTCAGCTCGGACCCACCGGAAGTGCCTCCTTATTACGCACAAAAAAATGAATACTCCCCCGGCTAGCTGGGACCCACCTTGGTGGGAGGCTGACTTTTGGGCCTACTAAGTTGACGGGGATGAAGGGCTTTGTCAACTTAGTCAATATGAACAATTCTAGCTCCAGTGACCGTACGATGTCCATCCAACGGCCGTAGTGCTTCTTCAACCTCTGGTCTTCTTGCTTGAGCCGCCTAAAGCAGCGCTGGTCATGCCGCATGCTCCTGCCTCCCGTGGCCGGCTGTGCTGCCGTGGAGGCCTCACCGCCCCCTACTATTCCCACCGCTGGCCAGGCCTTGCGGCGACGGCAGCCTCACACTATAGCCAAACCAGTGAACCCTCGTACTCCTCTCCGCGTGGGCTTCCACTGCCGCGTCTTCCCCGGCTCCGCGTCGTCCCCTTCCTAGGCCTCGCCGTCGTCCACCGCCGTGGTGCTCTCGGCGCGGCATGGTCAATGTGGTCAACGACCGACTTCCATTGGAAGAGTACTGTGCGTGGAGACGCTGACAGCTGGGTCCACAGCCGCAGCAAGGAAGTGCCTCCTTATTACGCGCAAATAATTATTCCTCCACCTGATAGCGGGGACCCACCGGACGGGCCATCGTATTTTGTGAAAAAATGTTTCCCCTGACTGCTGGGACCCACCAGCTACATCTTCGCACACAAGGAAGTGCCTGACAGTCGGGACCCACCTGGCCGAAGCGTACGTAGCGTTGTCATTCTGGTCGCGAACGTGTACGTACGTATATACTAGTTGATGTAGAGGCGCACATGTGTCATAGTAGAGGCGCGCACGTAGCGTGTACACGTACGTACAATGGCCAGGGTGCAAGAAAGAAAATACGGCCACATATGTGTACATACGGGTGGGGTCTCGAACGCCTACTCGCGCATACGTACGGCCAGTGCTCGTGTACATGGCTGGGTCGGAACGGAGAAACAGCGTCGTCGTCGTGTTCATGGGGAGGCAACGGAATGCGTCGTGTTCATTGGGAGTACTTGGACCGAACAGGCGATGGAAACGAGGCCTGGCGTACCGCAAAACAGAGGAAACGGCCTTGTGTTCGACCGGCCACGTTTGAAACGGGATCATGTTCATCGGGAGGGGTCTGGCATACCACAAAACGGAGGAAATAGACCTCCTACGGTCAAAACGAGGGTCCTGTTGATCGGGAGGGGTGTGGCGTACCGCAAAATGAACGAAACGGACTTGTGTTGGAGAGCTACGGTCGAAACGGGGCTCCTGTTCATCAGGAGGGGTGTGGCGTACCGCAAAATGGGACTCCACGGGATACTGTTCATCTCCACTGTCGACCCTCTCCAGTCTCCATGAACTACTGTTCATCCACCGTCGACCTCCTCCAGCCTCCACCTGCGACTGTTCATCCACAGGCTCCTGTTCATCTAGCCTCCACTGCGCGCTACTCCACCGGCTACTGTTCAACCAGCCCTCTCCACGGGCTCCTGTTCAACCAGCCCTCTCCACGGGCTCCTGTTCAACCACCCCTCCACAGGCTACTGTTCGTCCTGCCCTCCGCCGTCTACTGTTCATCCTGCCCTCCACGGGGTGGTCCTGTTCATCCAGCCCTCCACGTGGCCTTGTTCATCCAGCCCCAACCGGCTCGATCGATCGGGGTCCTGTTCATCCGGAGGCAACACCACGGGGTCCTGTTCATCCACCCCACCGGGAACTGTTCATCCCCCCCCCCCCCCCCGCAACGCTCACTATTCATCCAGAGGCAGCATCGATCGGCTTCAGTTAGCAGTAGTAGCGAAGGAATCGCTCGATCGGGTTCAGTTAACAGCCATCGATCGATCGCTCGGGTTCAGTAACGCGTAGCCTGCAGTGCAATCGCTCGGGTTCAGTTAGAGCCCAACGCCTCGCTCGGGTTCAGTTAGAGCCAACGCCTCACACACACGCGCGTACGTGTACGAGAGAAATGCGCATCGCTCGGCCCCCGACCTCCCACCGTAACAGGTAACTCCCCGAAATTTTCCTCGCCCTCGCTTCTACCACGTTTTTTTCCGTCATGGACGGCCCAGAGAATGTCATGCAGCTGCGTCTCTGGCCCGCCCAGGACGAAAAGCCCATTTTCTATCATGATTTTTTATCATAGAAGTAGGAGCCCACCACATCTATGATGATACCGGGTTTTGTCACAATTATTGTCATAGAAGTGTCATATGTATGACATAAATTTTTTTCGTTCGGCCCAAAATGTCACGGATGTGTCTTTTTTTTGTAGTGGGAAGAGATTCTTCGACTAGATGAGAAAGAGCACTCTGATTAATTACATCAGAAGTTGCGTGTGATGATTATTGTTCGTGCAGACTACAATGGCACCAACCACCAGGAGAGGTCATCAGTGAGGTGCCGTCGGTTGACATGAGTAAAGCTTCTTGACCTATACGATTCATGGTTTAGCATGTTTGCTTCATCGGAGTGCTTTATGTACTTAGTCTGAGGTGATTGAGATCCTTAACTTGCATCGGATTATTTTTGCCGCATCTCCTGAAATACATTAGTGAAAAGCTTACAGTGCTGATCTTCTTCCAAACTTGAAGTTACGACTTGCTTAACCTCATAATAATTTAGTATTGGAGAGTGCAGAAATCATTTTGATGAAACAGTGAACAAAAAAGTTGGGGCATTCTGGGTAAACAGCTGGGAGAAGTCCAGAAAAATCTGACAGGAGAGGTGACAGTAGCAGCAACATGTCTGATACAAGACCCTAGAATAGTGATTGGAGCATTAAAGCCATGGTATTATTCTCTTTGGATTTTTTTTGCATGTCCTTCTTTGCTTAGACATTTAAATGTGTGATTTGTTTCTACCAGCTGGTATTCACTTTTTTCTTTCAAGATACACTCTTATATGATATATATACTTTTTAGTGTTCTTGAAAGTGTTTTGTTGGTTGTACAAGGAATCGATGAAACAACATCATTTCATCAAGGAAGGGGCTGTACTTTCCTTACAGAGCACAACTTATTACGCGAGGCGTCCATTATTGCAACATCTTGTCCAGGCAAAGGATCCCCTTCTACTAAATTGAACTTCTTGGCATCCAACTATATGTGATACCCACTTCTCCATAAATAAAAGACATTTTACAAGCATGCAGTCCTTATTATTTTTCACAAGGGACATCCTTTTAACAGTTTCCCCCTTCTTCGGGTTGCCCAGCTATGCTTTTTTCTTTTATTTTTTGTGATTGGATTATATGCTACTCGGTGTTGAAGGTTTGTTCATGCCAAAGTTAAGGAATCTTGTGATGTTACCAGAGATTGTCCATTTACTCTTTCTGCATGGGATGGTCAGGGTTTGATTATTTTTGTCAGCGGACTTTTGTTCAGAAAATAACCCAATGGCACTTGCCTGTTCTCTTTACTTATGTACCTACACAATAGTGCTTTATTAATTTTGTTGTGCAAATAATCAGTCTTTATGTTTATGGAAAATGATAATGACTCGCACCGTTACTATACTTGCTGAAAATATGTTTTGCTGCAATACAATCCTATATTTACCTCGTGTTATGGTTTCATTCAGGTATAGCTTCCAACTACCAAGTTCAGGGCATGTCCTTACATAAAAATAATTTAATTCTCAATTGTCATTGGGGCTCATTAATTTTTAAAATTGCTAATGTATTATAGTAATCAATTTCAAAATATGCAGAGTATTAAAGATAGACCCTTTTGAAATTACATATAGGGAAATAATCATATTTTTTGTGAGCAAGCAGGAAGTTTATTAAGATTCATATATAAAGGTTACAATAATGTACTCCCTCTGTAAACTTTTATAAGATCGTTTAGATTAGTGAGCAACATGACCAGTCTAGCACTCTTCCAATCCAAAAAGACCAACACATCCAAGCTGCACACTATATAAGGTCGGCCCATCCACGCAGCTCCACCAAGGTCCAAGTGGGCTCCTAATTAGCCCTTTCATGTTATAATTTACTCATTAAAAAGATAGTCCCACCTCGCTTTCTAACACTGAATCTCATCAGTTTAAATATGTGAGCAAGTTACCTACGAACAGGCCTTCTTGGGAATTAAATAATTGAAGGGTGAGGCGTCGATCTGATGGAAAAACAAAATTAAGGGGCAAGCTCACGCAATTATACGGTGAGATGAGCAACATTCAGGAAGAAGCTTTGTTGGGAAATTAAAATAAGTACGGATGGAAGAGGCATGCATGCATCTAGTGCCTGAGCAACATTCATGCACCAATAAGTTCGTATATTTTTCAACGGCTTACTGATTGACACTAACTATATGCCCATTTTGCATGCCGAAATCACATGTAAGAGTGTCATACGGAAACCAATATTCAATGAAAATTCTGAAAACATATGGGATGTTAGGGAGGTGATGTTTTATTGCCACGCAAAATTTGTTTGAAACTTCAAAACTTTTTTGTCTCATGGTTTTCACCGGTTTCCACCGAATGTTGGTTTCCGTATGATATTCTCCCCAACGTAAGAAGGCCTCAAGTCCCTCCACCGGAAATCTAAGCTCAATCGCAAGTTCTCGTACACGGCATTGCCGCGCAACCAAGCTCATTGTTGATGATGGTGGCGGCGTACAGAAGTGGAAACACGAATGGGTTGCTTGGCGTATACGAAGATTTTTTTGCTCCCATTGCAACACACGGGCATGTTTTGCTAGTATATATAGGAGGAAGAAGTAGGTCGGTGGGGCAACGAGGGGCCCGCGAGGGTGGAGGGCGCGCCCAGGGGGGTAGGCGAGCCCCCTGCCTCGTGGCATCCTCGATTGTTTCTTGATGTCCACTCCAAGTCCCCTGGATCACGTTTGTTCTGAAAATAACTCTCCCGAAGGTTTCATTCCGTTTGGATTCCATTTGATATTCCTTTTCTGCGAAACACTGAAATAGGCAAAAAAAACAACAATTTGCACTGGACCTTGGGTTAATAGGTTAGTCCCAAAAATAATATAAAAGTGTAAAACAAAGCCCACGAACATCCAAAACAGAATATATAATAGCATGGAACAATCAAAAATTATAGATACGTTGGAGACGTATCATGTTCCGGGTGGCGTGAGTTGCGAAACTATTCCGCATTGTTTCAAATGAAGACCAAACTCCTAACTCAAATATTCTCCTCCACGATCAGATCGTAGAAAATTCATTTTCCTGTTACGATTATTTTCCACTTCACTCTGAAATTCTTTGAACTTTTCAAATATTTCAGACTTATGTTTCATCAAGTAGATATACCCATATCTGCTCAAATCATCTATGAAGGTGAGAAAATAACGATACCCGCTGCGAGCCTCAACATTCATCGGACCACATACATCAGTATGTATGATTTCCAACAAATCTGTTGCTCGCTTCATAGTTTCGGAGAACGGCATTTTAGTCATCTTGCCCATGAGGCATGGTTCGCAAGTACCAAGTGATTCATAATCAATTGATTCCAAAAGTCCATCAGAATGGAGTTTCTTCATGTGCTTTACACCAATATGACCTAAATGGCAGGGGGTCCTACTAAATAAGTTGCACTATCATTATCAACTCTGCATCTTTTGGCTTCAACATTATGAATATGTGTATCACTACTATCGAGATTCATTAAAAATAGACCACTCTTCAAGGGTGCATGACCATAAAAGATATTACTCATATAAATAGAACAACCATTATTCTCTGATTTAAATGAATATCCGTCTAGCATCAAACAAGATCCAGATATAATGTTCATGCTCAACGCTTGCACCAAATAACAATTATTCAGGTCTAAAACTAATCCCGAAGGTAGATGTAGAGGTAGCGTGCCGACGGCGATCACATCGACTTTGGAACCATTTCCCACGCGCATCGTCACCTTGTCCTTAGCCAGTCTTCATTTAATCCGTAGTCCCTGTTTCGAGTTTGCAAATATTAGCAACAGAACCAGTATCAAATACCCAGGTGCTACTGTGAGCTTTAGTAAGGTACACATTAATAACATGTATATCACATATACCTTTGTTCTCCTTGCCATCCTTCTTATCCGCCAAATACTTGGGGTCGTTCTGCTTCCAGTGACCAGTCCCTTTGCAGTAGAAGCACTCAGTCGCAGGCTTAGGTCCAGACTTGGGTTTCTTATCTTGAGAAGCAACTTGTTTGCTGTTCTTCTTGAAGTTCCCTTTCTTCTTACCTTTACCCTTTTTCTTGAAACTGGTGGTCTTGTTGACCATCAACACTTGATGCTCCTTCTTGATTTCTACCTTCGCAGCCTTTAGCATTGCGAAGAGCTCGGGAATTGTCTTATCCATCCCTTGCATGTTATAGTTCATCACGAAGATCTTGTAGCTTGGTGGCAGTGGTTGAAGAACTCTGTCAATGACACTATCAACGGGAAGATTAACTCCCAGTTGAGTCAACTGGTTATGGTAACCAGATGTTCTGAGTATATGTTCACTGACAGAACTATTCTCCTCCATCTTGCAGCTGTAGAACTTATTGGAGACTTCATATCTCTCAATCCGGTCATTTGCTTGAAATATTAACTTCAACTCCTGGAACATCTCATATGCTCCATGATGTTCAAAATGTCATTGAAGTCCCGGTTCTAAGCCGTAAAGCATGGCACACTGAACTATCGAGTAGTCATCAACTTTGTTTTGCCAGACGTTCATAACATCTAGTTCAGCTCCTGCAGCATGTTTGGCACCTAGCGGTGCTTCCAGGACGTAATTCTTCTGTGCAGCAATGAGGATAATCCTCAAGTTACGAACCCAGTCCGTGTAATTTGATACGTCTCTGTCGTATCTACTTTTCCAAACACTTTTTCCATTGTTTTGGACTCTAACTTGCATGATTTGAATGGAACTAACCCAGACTGACGTTGTTTTCAGCAGAATTGCCATGGTGTTTGCTACGTCTTGAGCTTGCGTTGGTTTTCCCCGAAGAGGAAGGGATGATGCAACAGAGTAGCGTAAGTATTTCCCTCAGTTTTTGAGAACCAAGGTATCAATCCGGTAGGAGGCCACGCTCAAATCCCTCGTACCTGCACAAAGCGATAGCTACTCGCAACCAACGCGATTAGGGGTTGTCAATCCCTTCACGGTCACTTACGAGAGTGAGATCTGATAGATATAATATTTTTGGTATTTTTGGTATAAAGATGCAAAGTAAAAAGTAAAGGCAAAGTAAAAAAGCAAAGCAAGATTAAAGTGATGGAGATTGATATGATGAGAATAGACCCGGGGGCCATAGGTTTCACTAGTGGCTTCTCTCAAGAGCATAAGTATTCTACGGTGGGTGAACAAATTACTGTTGAGCAATTGACAGAATTGAGCATAGTTATGAGAATATCTAGGCATGATCATGTATATAGGCATCACGTCCATGACAAGTAGACCGAAATGATTCTGCACCTACTACTATTACTCCACTCATCGACCGCTATCCAGCATGCATCTAGAGTATTAAGTTAAAAATAGAATAACGCCTTGAGCAAGATGACATGATGTAGAGTGATAAATTCATGCAATATGAAACAAACCCCATCTTGTTATCCTCGATGGCAACGATGCAATACGTGCCTTGCTGCCCCTTCTGTCACTGGGAAAGGACACCGCAAGATCAAACCCAAAGGTAAGCACTTCTCCCATGGCAAGAACTACCAATCTAGTTGGCCAAACCAAACGGATAATTCGAAGAGACTTGCAAAGATAACCAATCATACATAAAAGAATTCAGAAAAGATTCAAATATTATTCATAGATAGACTTGATCATAAACCCACAATTCATCGGTCTCAGCAAACACACCGCAAAAAGAAGATTACATCGAATAGATCTCCACAAGAGAGGGGGAGAAATTTGTATTGAGATCCATAAAGAGAGAAGAAGCCATCTAGCTACTAACTATGGACCCTAAGGTCTGAGGTAAACTACTCACACTTCATCGGAGGGGCTAGGATGATGTAGAAGCCCTCCGTGATGACGACCCTCTTCCGGTGGAGCTCCGGAACAGGCCCCAAGATGGGATCTCGTGGATACAAAAAGTTGCGGCTGTGGAATTAGGTTTTTGGCTCCTGTTCTGATCGTTTGGGGGTACGTAGGTATATATAGGAGGAAGGAGTACGTCGGTGGAGCACCGAGGGGGGCAGGGGCGCGCCCTAGGGGGGGCGCCCCACCCTCGTGACCCCCTCTTTGACTCCTTGGAGTAGGGTCCAAGTCTATTGGATCACGTTCGGTGAGAAAATCATGTTCCCGAAGGTTTTATTCCGTTTGGACTCCGTTTGATAGTCTGTTTCTCCGAAACACTGAAATAGGCAAAAAAAACAGCAATTCTGTGCTGGGCCTCCGGTTAATAGGTTAGTCCCAAAAATAATATAAAAGTGGAAAATAAAGCCCAATATAGTCCAAAACAGTAGATAATATTGCATGGAGCAATCAAAAATTATAGATACGTTGGAGACGTATTAGGCATCCGCAAGCTTAATTCCTGCTCGTCCTCGAGTAGGTAAATGATAAAAAGAGAATTTTTTATGTGGAGTGCTACTTGGCATAATTTCAATGCAAATCTTCTTAATTGTGATATGAATATTCAGATTCGAAAGATTCAAGACAAAAGTTTATATTGACATAAAAATAATAATACTTCAAGCATACTAACAAAGCAATTATGCCTTCTCAAAATAACATGGCCGAAGAAAGTTATCCCTACAAAATCATATAGTCTGGCTATGCTCTATGTTCACCACACAAAGTATTCAAATCATGCACAACCCCGATGACAAGTCAAGCAATTGTTTCATACTCTAACTTTTTCAAAACTTTTCAATCTTCATGCAATACATGAGCATGAGCCATGGATATAGCACTATAGGTGGAATAGAATGGTGGTTGTGGAGAAGACAAAAAGGAGAAGATAGTCTAACATCAACTAGGCGTATCAACGGGCTATGGAGATGCCCATCAATAGATATCAATGTGAGTGAGTGGGGATTGCCATGCAACGGATGCACTAGAGCTATAAGTATGTGAAAGCTCAAAAATAAACTAAGTGGGTGTGCATCCAACTTTATTGCTCATGAACACCTAGGGCAATTGAGGAAGCCCATCATTGGAATATACAAGCCAAGTTCTATAATGTAAAATTCCCACTAGTATATGAAAGTGATAACATGAGAGACTCTCTACTATGAAGATCATGGTGCTACTTTGAAGCACAAGTGTGGTAAAAGGATAGTAAGATTGTCCCTTCTCTCTTTTTATCTCATTTTATTTATTTATTCATTTATTTGGGCCTTTTCTCTTCTTTTTTTATGGCCTCTTTTATTTCTCTTTTTATTTGGGCTTCTTTGGCCTCTTTTATTTATTTTCCATCCGGAGTCTCATCCCGACTTATGGGGGAATCATAGTCTCCATCATTCTTTCCTCACTTGGGACAATGCTCTAAAAATGATGATCATTACACTTTTATTTTTCTTACAACTAAACAATTACAACTCGATACTTAGAACAAAATATGACTCTATATGAATGCCTCCGGCGGTGTACCGGGATATGCAATATGACAATGATGAATGTGTCATGATAAACAGAATGGTGGAAAGTTGCATGGCAATATATCTTGGAATGGCTATGGAAATGCCATAATAGGTAGGTATGGTGGCTGTTTCGAGGAAGGTATATGGTAGATGTATGATACCGGCGAAAGGTGCGCGGTATTAGAGAGGCTAGCAAAGGTGGAAGGGTGAGAGTGCGTATAATCCATGGACTCAACATTAGTCATAAAGAACTCATATACTTATTGCAAAAATCTAGAAGTTATCAAAGCAAAGTATTACGCGCATGCTCCTAGGGGGATAGATTGGTAGGAAAAGACCATCGCTCATCCCCGACCGCCTGTCACACCCTAGCTGGTTCAAGCATTAGAGTGTGCATCATGTTTAAATTTATCTTAAATTTGAAATGGGGTTGACAGAACCCCCAGCACCCCCCCTGGAACAACTAGGGTTTACTAAAAACTATTTCAATGAACCTGAAACGCCCTTCTAAAAAGCCCACCCTTTTTGTTTTGGGTTAAAACCCTTGACAAAAATGGTGCACATTTTTCTAGGACATCTTAGGGTCATTGGATTAATTCTTATAGTATTTGCATTTGGGCATTTAAATGCTATAAAATATTTTAAATGGTCAAATAAT
Source organism: Triticum urartu (assembly GCF_003073215.2). NCBI lineage: Eukaryota > Viridiplantae > Streptophyta > Magnoliopsida > Poales > Poaceae > Triticum > Triticum urartu. The sequence continues at coordinate 55,123,123 of NC_053022.1, forward strand.
CATAAACTAAAATGTTTGTTGTTGGATATATTCTAAGCGGTACCCATGATTAATTTTATGATTTATGGAAATGCCCTGGCATTTTTAATAAAGCCCTGAAGTTACAGAAATAATAGAATAAATGAAAAACAGAAAAGGAGAGAGAGAACAAAGAATTACCTGGCGCAGCCCACCAAGCCCACCAGCTCGGCCCAGTCCACTGGCCCCTGCCAGTCGTCCTCCTCCTCTCGCCAGGAGGACGAGAAGCGCATGGCCGGCGCCCGCGGCCACACGCCGGCCACCTCCTGCTTCCGCCGACGCCCCGGACGCGCCTATGAGTGCCACACACTACCCCACGTCCCCCTCTCATTCTCCCCACTCTCCCCGTGGCCCTCTCCCCCTCTCTGGCTCTCTCCCCATTCCCTGCCGAGCGCAGCCGTCACCGCCGACAAGCTCCACCGCAGCCACCGCCGTCCACTCGTTGCCTCGTCGTGCCAAGAAGCTCCGCCGTCGTCCACTGCTTCGCCTCGACCCATCCCCGAGCGCTCGCTCGCCCCGGAGACGCTGCACCGAGCTCGTCTTCAACCTCGGTCGCCAGAGATCCCCCTCGCCGCCCCGCTCGCTCCAGCTCTTCCCCGAGCTCGCCGTTCGCTCCCCTGCAACCGCAGTGAGCTATTGACCTTCTCCCCCTCTCTGTGCTAGCTCTCGTGCACCGTACGCGCCGCCTCGAGTTCGCCCGAATGCGCCGCCGCGGAGCTCGTCGTCGACGAGGCTCCGGCCATGCCACGGCCACGCCACTTAGTCCACTAACCTCACCACGTCCCCAAGAGTCTAACACACCTTACCACGCGCCTCGCCGTGCCCCGCAACCTCGGTTCTGAGCTCACCCGAGCTCCGACCGCCGCCAAGGTCGACGCCGGCGACGTTTCCAGCCAACCCAGCTCCACCCACTGCCACCACTCGACGCGGCTCACTCCCCGCATCACGTAGATGGTCTCCGCCATCCTTTTGGTCACCGGAGTGCAAAACCCGCACCCCTCCGCCGTCCCTGGCCTTGCCGGCGACGAGCCCCGGGTCAACTCTGGCAAGTTTGACCCGGGTTGACCCCAGTTTGAATTCCCCTGAATTACTGACATGTGGGCCCGAGGCCACTAATTAAACTAGATTAGTATTAGTTTAACACTAACTAAATTCAAATGAGTTCATTCCTTTCTGTTTTAGCTTGCATTAGGCCAAGACACTATCATTTTGCCATGTCATAGCATGCATCATATTGTTGCATATTGTCATGTGTTGATTATGTTCGGTGTGTCTTTCGTGGTAGGTTCTGCCTCCGAGGATAACCCCGAGTATTCGTCTGAAGGGCAGTACCCTACTACCACTACATCAGGCAAGCAACCCATTGATCATTCCGATACAAACCCATGTTCTCGCTTCTGCTCTTGTTTACTGCATTAATACAACGAGATTCAAACTGCTGTGTGCTACGGTAGTTGAACCCTTATCCTCTGCATGACCTGTCATTGCCACAGTAACTAGAGGAAACCCACTAGCATGTGTAGGAGTTGATTGAGCCATGTATGTGTTTCCTACCTTGCTATGCCTGCTATGCTTAGAGTTGTGTCAGGTCTGGTTCATCTGGGTGATGGGCTAGAGTGAAATGATTATGTCGGTAATGTGAGGGATGTGTTGAACATGATTTCGTAAAGGTATCGATGAGAGGCCATGTAGGAGTACATGGTGGGTTGTTTCATTGAGACCGTCCATAGGAACTGAGATCTGTATGCGTGATTTAAGATTCAGCTACTACCACACATTGGGCCCTGAAATATGACCCCGCTCGACTTACGGACCCCTCTCGTCCTTTGTCTAGGAGTTACAACTAGTTTCTGGTGTTTGTAGGTTATGTGTTGGCGGCCGTGCGTAGCGCTGACCCTAGGGGTGGGCTATGATGCGGTAGATACACCGTGGCACGGTGTACCGAGTCGCCCGTTTGGTGTCTCGGGAACCCTGCACACATCGTTTGGGGCCGTTGAGGACACCCCGGCCGGATCTCCTTGCGGATGGAACCTGAATAGGCGATAAACCTGGACTAGAGACTTGTGAGGTTGGTCAGGTCGTGGTCTGCACCCACGTCGGCTTTCGCTTGAAGTCTGTCGAGCACATGTCGTGTGCAGACGCTAAGTGGTGGAAACATGTGTGACGAAGTACACCCCTGCAGGGTATAAAACTATTCGAATAGCCGCGTCCGCGGTAAAGGACTACTTGGTTGCCTATACAGTTCATAAACAAGCTAATGGATACTACTAAAAGACTTAAGATAAGTGTGAGTACCGAGGATGGCCCTCTCGTAGGATGACGAGGGAGGATCCCCGGTGGAGTATTGTGTTGGTGAGTAGTGGACTGGTGTGTGAAAACTATTTTTACTAGTGGAGTTCCGTAGGATAGCTTAGCCAAGAGTCAAAGCTGGCTTGCTGCAATAACCCCACCACCTTTTTGAGAATGAGCATGTATAGTAGGTTCTGATGTAAGACTTGCTGAGTACCTTTGTAATCATGTTTGCTTAATTACTGTTTTCAGACGACAACACCGCCCCCTCCGATGGGTTTTATGTAGACCTTGATGTCGACGAGTGACTAGCCACCCAGGTGGTGATCCTGGCCATGGAGGGCCCTATGTAGATAGACAGGCTTCAAGAAGCCTTCTTGCTTTCTAGTGTCTGTACTCAGACTATTTGCTTCCGCATGTGCTTGTATGCTTGTATGACTTGAGTGTCGGGTCATGTGACCCCTATCTGTATGAACATGTTATGTATGGCTCTCTGGAGCCTTTAAATAAAGTACTTGAGTTGTAGAGTTTTGTTGTGATGCCATGTTGTATGTACTCATATCGGGCATATTGTGTGCATGATTGAAATGCTTGGTATGAGTGGGATCCGACAATCTAGTTGTTTATCCTTGGCAGCCTTTCTTATGGGGAAATGTAGTCTAGTGTTCCTCGAGCCATAGTAGTCCGCTACATCCCGGTTCACCGAAGTCCTGCTAGCCCAGCACCACTGCTCAGGACACTTGACTGGCCGGCATGTGTTTCACTTTGTTCCTATGTCTGTCCCTTCGGGGAAATATGACGCGGTGACATCCGGAGTCCTGCCTAGCCTACTACAGCCCGGGTTCCCCGGAGTCCTGTTAGCCCAGTGCTACAGCCCGGATTCACTCGCTGATGACCGACATGCTCGATGTGATTCATGTATGCCTGTCTCCATAGGTCTGCGCCGCTTTGGGTTCACGACTAGCAATGTCGGCCCGGGTTCTCTGTCATATGGATGCTAGTGACACTATCATATACGTGAGCCAAAAGGCGCAAACGGTCCCGGGCCATGGTAAGGCGACACCCGTGGGGATACCGTGCGTGAGACCGCAATGTGATACTGTTACCGGCTAGATCGTTGTGACTTGGAATCTGGGTCCTGACAGCGTTGGCATCATAGTCGGACTGCCTGTAGGTTCGTTGAGCCAAACTGGTCGATGTCGAGTCTAGAAATGCTTTAGTTATATGTAGGGGAATTGATTGTGGGAGGGAACGTAAGGCTCTTTTACTCCTTTACCTTATGCCCTCTAATCTGAGTCATTCTCTTCTCATTCAACGTGGGTTAAGGACTAGGCTCTCTTCTTCTATCAGGTTCACGTGTTACTAATCCGTAGTAGCTTATAGGATTGTTGTTACAAGACTCAGTACAGTTTATACTACTTTTAGTATGTTGTCAGTTGAATCAGAACCTTGATATGATGTTGTTGAGTGGTATTGCAAACTGTTGTGGATGTCTCAAATCCTTTTTTGAGCATTTACAGCTGTTATGTTGTCCAATTTTCCCTAGAAATTCTAATGCCTTTGCATTGTGGTTGTGCTTTCAGATGGCCACTCATGCTCAAAACCAAGTGGTTCGCGTGACCCGGTGCCTCGATGTGCCCGGTCATACTGCTATGTTAGTCCGGGTAATGATCGAGACGGGTTACCGTTGGTATCCCGAATACACTGTCGAAGAGCAGTTCAAAGACTTCAACCAGAGCCAGTACCTCTGTACCGTCAGGATATATCCCTCTTATCCTGGAGCCACTGAGCCCCTTCACTGTTCCTATGGACTCGGGGTTACCGTTGAGATGGTTGTGCAGGATGCTGCCTATTCCATGATGACCATCATGCGAGTCCGGACTGGCCCGCTTCGGAACACCGACTTCCGTTATATGCCAGCTTCACTTCCGGGAGCGCAAGGGTATCTCCAGGATATCTATGCTGACCCCACACATGAGGAGTCACTACTCCGCACTACTGCCGAGTTGCTTGAGGATAAGGACCGCGAAAATCGGGCCTTGCGTATGGAGCTTTTTAACTCTCGTGCTGATCACTGGGCCACTTTGACTCGGTTTGCACCGGCGGTACAGGCAGGATACATGGATCTGAGGGATCTGTACCCTCTATGATCTGGATTGCCAGATTGTATGGAGTGGCGCGATGTGGGAGGCATCACCCCTCCTCGTGGTCCCCGTCTGCCACCACCTGTGGGACCAAGGCCACATCCGAGTCCCTTTGGTCTGCAGGTTCCGCAGGACCGTCTGTTCCCAGATGATCATGTTCCACTTCCAGGTTTTGGTGGCTACTTCTATGAGGATTACTACAGAGCCGTCTGAGCTAGTAGTAGTTTCACTAGTATTGTAGTAGTTGTATCTCCACTGTCCTGCGTGACTTGTGGAATATGACTTAGGAGTAATCAATTCCGGAGGTGTAGACAAATAATGTATAGGAGCTTGGAATGCCTTCGATGAGATGTAATGTCTTTCACCGTAGTTCTACTCTAGCCTGGGCTTGTACTAAACTATGTACGGTGTGTATGACCAATGGTATATATATGGCAGTTTCTATATTACCATGTCGTGCAATGAACATCTTAGCATTCCATGTTATCCATTACATTCTGCACTTCCTTGCTAAGTTTGTGCCATCCTTATCTAAACTGTTGTCTTGTTTTCTCCTAGGATGGTCAACACCCGCAGCAACCCTGCTGCCCCGAAGCAGGGGGAAGCCAGTGCAGCTAGGGGTGAAAATCTGCCTCACCCGCCTTCTCTGGCCGAAGTGATGCTGGAGGCAGAAAGAAACAAGTGTGAGACTAACCGCTTGCTAGAGCGGATTGAGCAGAACACTGCACGCCATCAGCGAAATGACTTGGTGTCAATCAATGACTTTATCAAGCTGTACCCACAAAAGTTTAACCATTTCGTCGAGCCCCTCGACGCGGATGACTGGCTTCGCAGCATCACCCACAAGCTATGTTCTACCAACGTAGCCGAAGCCGATAAGGTTACTTATGTTGCCTATCACCTCGAAGGCCCTGCTAGCCTTTGGTGGGAAAACTTTGAAGCTATGCGCCCGGTCGGCCAAATCACTACTTGGGCTGAATTCAGTGAGGCTTTCCGTGAGCATCACATTCCGGAAGGTCTCATAGATCGCAAGAGGGAAGAGTTCTGCAACTTCACCCAAGGAAGACTGACTGTGGGTTCATATAGTCATGAATTTGGGAATCTGGCACGATATGCTCCTGAAGAAGTATCTACTGACGCTAAGAAGCAGGCAATGTTCCGCAAGGGACTTAACCCTGAGCTTCGCCGCGATCTTCGTCTTCGCGAGTGCACCTCCTTTCAGAAGTTGGTCAATAAAGCCATCAGTGCTGAGTCAGGCCAGTCTGACTATGACGCTTCACGCAAGCACTCACGTGATTTTGGCTCTTCATCCGGCTCTAGATCTCAGAAGCGCCGGGTGTGGACTCCAAGCACGGCACTGCCACCCAGGTTCATTCCGAGGCCATCCTTTGAGGTGCCTCGTCCCAACCAGCAGTTTGCACCGCCCAAGCCCTATGGTGGCCCCGCTGCTAATGCTGCTCCACGCCCCAATGTTGTGACATGTTTCAAGTGTGGAGAGCCGGGTCACTATAGCCGAGAGTGTCCCCAGAACAAGAACCCCAATTAGTCTGGAAAGTCCATTGGCCGTGGTAAGCCAGCGGGAAAGACATTCTACGCCAAGCCGGTCACCACTGCTCGTGGCCATGTCAACTATGTCTCAGCCGAGGAGGCTCATGAGGATCCTAACGTCGTCCTTGGTACGCTCCTTGTTAATTGCCATCCGGCATCTGTTCTTTTCGATACTGTAGCATCTCATTCATTCATATCCGAGAAATATGCTCGATTGCATAACACAACATTCTGTGACATGCCCACTTCCATGGTAATTCAAACTCCGGGTTCCAAATGGCAAACTTCTAGAGTAAGCCATGGGAACGAAATTCTTGTCGATAGACTTGTCTTCCTTGCATCCTTAATAGCTCTCAAGTCCTCGGACATAAACATCATCTTGGGTATGGACTGGATGTCAGCTCATTATGCTAAGATTGATTGTGCCACTAGAACCGTTCAACTTACTCACCCATCGGGCAAGACAGTCAATGTCTTAACTCGAGTGGCCAAGCGCTAGCTTTACTCCCTAAATGCCAACCCCCTTCCAGACCTTGAGGATATTCTGGTAGTTCGGGACTTTCCGGATGTCTTTCCAGAAGAACTGCCAGGTGTTCCACCTAACAGGGATGTCGAGTTTGTGATAGACCTTGTTCCAGGAACCGTTCCAATTTCTAGAAGACCCTATAAGATGGCACCCTTAGAACTAGCCGAGCTTAAGAACCAACTCGATGAGTCCTTGAGAAAGGGTTTCATCCGTCCTAGTTCCTCTCCTTGGGCTTGCCCCGTCCTCTTCGTCAAAAAGAAGGATGGAACGGATCAGATGATTGTAGATTACCGACCTGTCAACTTGGTCACTATCAAGAACAAGTATCTGCTTCCCAGGATCAACGATCTGTATGATCAGCTCGCTGGATCCTCAGTCTTTTCCAAGATGGATTTGAGGTTGGGCTACCATCAAATCAAAACCAGAAATGGGGACATTCCCAAAACGGCCTTTGTTACTCGTTATGGCCAATACGAGTACACCGTTATGTCCTTCAGTTTAACCAATGCCCCAACCACCTTCTCTCGGTTAATGAACTCAGTCTTCATGGAGTATTTGGACAAATTCGTCGTAGTTTACCTCGATGACATACTCATCTACTCCAAGAATGAAGAGGAACATGCCGAACATCTAAGGCTGGTATTGACGAAACTTCGAGAGCATCGCCTTTATGGCAAATTCTCCAAGTGTGAATTTTGGTTGCCAGAAGTGACCTATCTAGGTCATGTAATCTCTGGTAAGGGTATTGCTGTCAATCCCGAGCGAGTTCAAGCCGTCCTTGATTGGACTCCACCTGAGACGGTCAAGCAAGTTCGGAGCTTCCTTGGCTTAGCGAGCTATTGCCGCCGCTTCGTCGAGAATTTCTCCAAGGTTGCTAAACCTCTAACTGAACTCCTCAAGAAAGATAAAAAGTTCGAGTGGACCCCACAGTGCGAGTTCAGCTTTCAAGAACTGAAAAGACGCCTGACATCTGCTCCCGTACTGGTACCACCAGATTTCTCCAAGGACTATTATCTACTGCGACGCCTCGCGACAAGGACTAGGTTGCATACTCATGCAAGACCGTCAAGTAATTGCCTATGCTTCACGGCAATTACACCCACATGAGGAAAACTATCCCACACATGATCTAGAGCTTGCAGCTGTAGTCCATGAACTCAAAACTTGGCGACATTACCTCCTCGGTAATCGTTGCGAGATCTTCACCGATCACCAAAGTTTGAAATATATCTTCACCCAACTGGATTTGAATCTTAGGCAACAACGTTGGGTCGAGTTGATCTCGGATTACGACTTAGGAATAACTTACACCCCGGGCAAAGCCAATGTCATGGCTGATGCACTAAGTCGTAAGTCCTATTGTAACAATATGATGTTACAACAAAGTCAACCATTTCTCCAGAGGAATTTTGTAAGCTTAATCTTCACATTGTTCCTCGAGGATTCCTATCCACCCTGGTGGCGAAGCCTAACCTTACGGATCAAATCATAGCTGCCCAGAAGCGTGATAAGGGCATATTCCGGATTAAGGAAAACATTGCTAGCGGAGTTGCTAAATGTTTTTCCATGGATGAGCGAGGTGTTGTGTTCTTCGAAAACCGCTTGGTGGTTCCCAAGAAACAACATCTACGCCAGTTGACTCTTAAGGAAGCTCATGAATCCCCTCTCACCATTCATCCCGGTAGTACTAAAATGTATCAAGACCTACGCCAGAGGTTTTGGTGGACTAGGATGAAGAGAGAAATCGCTCAATACATTGCTAATTGCGATGTTTGTCGTCGTGTTAAAGCAGAGCATCAACGGCCTGCTGGCACCCTTCAACCTTTGGCTATTCCTGAGTGGAAATGGGATAAAATCAGTATGGATTTCATCACTAGGTTTCCCAGGACCAAGAGAGGGAATAATGCCATCTTCGTCGTGATCGACCGTCTTTCCAAAGTAGCCCATTTCCTACCTGTTTGTGAGAGTATCACCGCTAGCCAGCTAGCTGACTTATACATCTCCCGAATAGTGTCTCTTCATGGTGTCCCATTGGAAATTAACTCAGACCATGGGAGTCTCTTCACCTCTCGATTTTGGGAAAGCTTCCAAAATGCTATGGGAACTCGTCTCTCTTTTAGCACCGCCTTCCATCCTCAATCAAGTGGTCAAGTAGAGCGAGTCAATAAAATTCTGGAAGATATGCTCCGAGCTTCTGTCATCTCATCCGGAATGGGTTGGGAGAAATGTCTTCCCTTCGCGGAGTTTGCTTATAACAATAGTTATCAAGCTAGCTTGGGCAAAGCTCCTTTCGAAGTTCTCTATGGACGAAAATGTCGAACGCCTCTTAACTGCTTAGAAACAGGGGAAAGACAACTCTTTGGCCCGGATATGATTCAGGAAGCAAAAGAGCAGGTTCGCGTTATTCGTGAGAAATTGAAAACAGCCCAATCTCGTCAAAAGAGCCAATATGATCGTAAACATAAGCTCATGACTTATGAAGTCGGGGAGAAGGCTTACCTTCGGGTTACTCCGTTAAAGGGAACCCATCGTTTCCTTATCAAAGGCAAATTGGCTCCTCGTTACATCGGACCCTTTCGCATTCTTGCCAAACGAGGAGAAGTTGCCTACCAATTGGAACTACCTTCGCATCTTTCTAGAGTTCACGATGTCTTCCACGTTTCTCAACTCAGGCGTTGCTTCGCGGATCCTATCCGTGGAGTGAACCACAAAACGCTTGATCTACAAGAATATCCTGTTCCTATCCTTGATCAAGCCGAGCGTACCACTCGACGCCATAATATCAAGTTTCTCAAGGTTCAATGGTCACACCATTCTGAGAAAGAGGCCACTTGGGAAAGGGAGGATCGTCTTCGACTTGAGTACCCCACCTTCTTCCCGGAGGATCCTAAATCTCGGGACGATATTCTTTTGAGTGGGGGCGAGTTGTCACACCCTAGCTAGTTCAAGCATTAGAGTGCGCATCATGTTTAAATTTATCTTAAATTTGAAATGGGGATGACAGAACCCCCATCACCCCCCTGGAACAACTAGGGTTTACTAAAAACTTTTTCAATGAACCTGAAATGCCCTTCTAAAAAGCCCACCCTTTTTGTTTTGGGTGAAAACCCTTGACAAAAATGGTGCACATTTTTCTAGGACATCTTAAGGTCATTGGATTAATTCTTATAGTATTTGCATTTGGGCATTTAAATGCTGTAAAATATTTTAAATGCTCAAATAATCATAAACTAAAATGTTTGCTGTTGGATATATTCTAAGCAGTAGCCATGATTAATTTTATGATTTATGGAAATGCCCTGGCATTTTTAGTAAAGCCCCGAAGTTACAGAAATAATAGAATAAATGAAAAACAGAAAAGGAGAGAGAGAACAGAGACTTACGTGGCGCGGCCCACCTAGCCCACTAGCTTGGCCCAGTCCACTGGCCCCTGCCAGTCGTCCTCGTCCTCTCGCCAGGAGGACGAGAAGCGCGTGGCCGGCGCCCGCAGCCACACGCCGGCCACCTCCTGCTTCCGCTGATGCCCCGGACACGCCTACGAGTGCCACGCACTCCCCCACGTCCCCCTCTCATTCTCCCCACTCTCCCCGTGGCCCTATCCCCCTCGTTGGCTCTCTCCCCATTCCCTGCCGAGCGCAGCCGTCGCTGCCGACAAGCTCCACCGCAGCCACCGCCGTCCACTCGTTGCCTCGTCGTGCCAAGAAGCTCCGTCGTCGTCCACTGCTTCGCCTCGACCCATCCCCGAGCGCTCACTCACCCCGGAGACGCTGCACCGAGCTCGTCTTCAACCTCGGTCGCAGGAGATCCCCCTCGCCGCCCCGCTCGCTCCAGCTCTTCCCCGAGCTCGTCGTTCGCTCCCCTGCAACCGCAGTGAGCTACTGACCTTCTCCCCCTCTCTGTGCTAGCTCTCGTGCACCGTACGCGCTGCGTCGAGTTCGCCCGAACGCGCCGCCGCGGAGCTCGTCGGCGACGAGGCTCCGGCCATGCCACGGCCATGCCACTTAGTCCACTAACCTCACCACGTCTCCAGGAGTCTAACGCACCTTACCACGCGCCTCGCCGTGCCCCGCAGCCTTGGTTCTGAGCTCACCCGAGCTCCGGCCGCCGCCAAGGTAGACGCCGGCGACGTTTCCGGCCACCCCAGCTCCACCCACTGCCACCACTCGACGCGGCTCACTCCCTGCATCATGTAGATTGTCTCGGCCGTCCTTTTGGTCGCCGGAGTGCAAAACCCGCACCCCTCCTCCGTCCCTGGCCTTGCCGGCGACGAGACCTAGGTCAACTCCGGCGAGTTTGACCCGGGTTGACCCCAGTTTGAATTCCCCTGACTCACTGACATGTGGGCCCGAGGCCACTAATTAAACTAGATTAGTATTAGTTTAACACTAACTAAATTTAGTTAGTTAGTTGACACTGACAGATGGGACCCACAGGTCAGGGTTGACCTGGATCGCCTCAGTTGACCGCTGACGTCACACTGACGTCAGGCTGACGCAGTAAATCCTTTTCTGGATTTATTCTTTAATAGGAAATTCCAGAAAATAGCCTAAACTTCTAAAAATCATAGAAAATCAACCATAGCTCCAAATCAAACAAATTATATATGAAAAATGATCAGAAAAATTAAATCTATCCATCTATAATGGTTTCATGCATGACAAAACAAGTTAACCTTGCTGTTTAAGCAAAATAAGATAATGCACTAATAAGGCTATGTTAAATGAGCTAACATTTGAATCTTTGATTCAAATGAGTTCATTCCTTTCTGTTTTAGCTTGCATTAGGCCAAGACACTTTCATTTTGCCATGTCATAGCATGCATCATATTGTTGCATATTGTCATGTGTTGATTATGTTCGGTGTGTCTTTCATGGTAGGTTCTGCCTCCGAGGATAACCCCGAGTATCCGTCTGAAGGGCAGTACCCTACTACCACTACATCAGGCAAGCAACCCATTGATCATTCCGATACAAACCCATGTTCTCACTTCTGCTCTTGTTTACTGCATTAAGACAACGAGATTCAAACTGCTGTGTGCTACGGTAGTTGAACCCTTATCCTCTGCATGACCTGTCATTGCCACAGTAACTAGATGAAACCCACTAGCATGTGTAGGAGTTGATTGAGCCATGTATGTGTGTCCTACCTTGCTATGCCTACTATGCTTAGAGTTGTGTCAGGTCTGGTTCATCTGGGTGATGGGCTAGAGTGAAATGATTATGTCGGTAATGTGAGGGATGTGTTGAACATGATTTCGTAAAGGTATCGATGAGAGGCCATGTAGGAGTACATGGTGGGTTGTTTCATTGAGACCGTCCATAGGAACTGAGATCTGTATGCGTGATTTAAGATTTAGCTACTACCACACATCGGGCCCTGAAATATGACCCCGCTCGACTTACGGACCCCTCTCGTCCTCTGTCCAAGAGTTACAACTAGTTTCTGGTGTTTGTAGGTTATGTGTTGGCGGCCGTGCATAGCGCTGACCCTAGGGGCGGGCTATGATGCGGTAGATACACCGTGGCACGGTGTATCGAGTCGCCCGTTTGGTGTCTCGGGAACCCTGCACACATCGTTTGGGGCCGTTGAGGACACCCCGGCCGGATCTCCTTGCGAATGGAACCTGAATAGACGATAAACCTGGACTAGAGACTTGTGAGGTTGGTCAGGTCGTGGTCTACACCCACGTCGGCTTTCGCTTGAAGTCTGCCGAGCACATGTCGTGTGCAGACGCTAAGTGGTGGAAACATGTGTGACGAAGTACACCCCTGCAGGGTATAAAACTATTCGAATAGCCGCGTCCGCAGTAAAGGACTACTTGGTTGCCTATACAGTTCATAGACAAGCTAATGGATACTACTAAAAGACTCAAGATAAGTGTGAGTACCGAGGATGGCCCTCTCGTAGGATGACGAGGGAGGATCCCCGGTGGAGTATTGTGTTGGTGAGTAGTGAACTCGTGTGCGAAAACTATTTTTACTAGTGGAGTTCCGTAGGATAGCTTAGCCAAGAGTCAAAGCTGGCTTGCTGCAATAACCCCACCACCTTTTTGAGAATGAGCATGTATAGTAGGTTCTGATGTAAGACTTGCTGAGTACCTTTGTACTCATGTTTGCTTAATTACTGTTTTCAGACGACAACACCGCCCCCTCTGATGGGTTTTATGTAGACCTTGATGTCGACGAGTGACTAGCCACCCAGGTGTTGATCCTGGCCATGGAGGGCCCTATGTAGATAGACAGGCTTCGAGAAGCCTTCTTGCTTTCTAGTGTCTGTACTCAGACTATTTTCTTCCGCATGTGCTTGTATGCTTGTATGACTTGAGTGTCGGGTCATGTGACCCCTATCATTATGAACATGTTATGTATGGCTCTCTGGAGCCTTTAAATAAAGTACTTGAGTTGTAGAGTTTTGTTGTGATGCCATGTTGTATGTACTCATATCGGGCATATTGTGTGCATGATTGAAATGCTTGGTATGAGTGGGATCCGACAATCTAGTTGTTTATCCTTGGCAGCCTTTCTTATGGGGAAATGTAGTCTAGTGTTCTTGAGCCATAGTAGTACGCTACAGCCCGGTTCACCGGAGTCCTGCATAGCCCAGCACTACTGCTCAGGACACTTGACTGGCCGGCATGTGTTTCACTTCGTTCCTATGTCTGTCCCTTCGGGGAAATGTCACGCGGTGACATCCGGAGTCCTGCCTAGCTTGCTATAGCCCTGGTTCCCAGAGTCCTGTTAGCCCAGTGCTACAGCCCGGATTCACTCGCTGATGACCGACATGCTCGATGTGATTCATGTATGCCTGTCTCCATAGGTCTGCGCCGCTTTGAGTTCACGACTAGCCATGTCGGCCCGGGTTCTCTGTCATATGGATGCTAGCGACACTATCATATACGTGAGCCAAAAGGCGCGAACGGTCCCGGGCCATGGTAAGGCGACACCCGTGGGGATACCGTGCGTGAGGCCGCAATGTGATATGAGGTGTTACCGGCTAGATCGATGTGACTTGGAATCGGGGTCCTGACACCGCCACTATAAGGAAGACAATCAATAAATAAATCATGCTCCGACTTTATCACATAACGGTTCACCATACGTGCATGCTACGGGAATCACAAACTTTAACACAAGTATTCTTTAAATTCACAACTACTCACTAGCATGACTTTAATATTATCACCTCCATATCTCAAAACCAATTATCATGCTTCAATCTTTTCTTAGTATTCAACACACTCAAAATAAAGTTTCACAAATCTGAATACCAAGCAATATTATTATTAAGCAAATTACCATGCTATTAAGAGACTCTCAAAATAATTTAAGTGAAGCATGAGAGATTAATAGTTTCTTTAAAACAAATCCACCACCATGCTCTAAAAGATCTAAGTGAAGCACATAGAGCAAAATTATAACATTCAAAATATATAAGTGAAGCACATAGAGCAAAACTACTTAGCTCAAAAGATATAAGTGAAGCACATAGAGCAAAACTACTTAGCTCAAAAGATATAAGTGAAGCACATAGAGTATTCTATCAAACTTTAATTCATGTATGGCTCTCTCAAAAAGGTGTGTACAGCAAGGATGATTGTGGCATACTAAGACACAAAGACACAAATAATACAAGACGCTCCAAGCAAAACACATATCATGTTGGTGAATAAAAATATAACTCCAAGTAAATTACCGATGGAAGTGGACGAAAGAGGCATTGCCTTCCGGGGCATACCCAAGCTTTGAATTATTGGTGTCCTTGGATTATCTTGGAGGTGCCATGGGCATCCCCAAGCATAGGCTCTTGCCACTCCTTGTTCCATGATCCATCAAAATAATTCACCCAAAACTTGAAAACTTCACAACACAAAACTCAAAATAGAAAACTCGTGAGCTCCGTTAGTGAAAGAAAACAAAAGACCACTTCAAGGTACTGTAATGAACTCATTATTTATTTATATTGGTGTTAAACCTACTGTATTACAACTTCTCTATGGATTATAAACTATTTTACTAGCCATAGATTCATCAAAATAAGCAAACAACACATGAAAAACAGAATCTGTCAAAAACAGAACAGTCTGTAGTAATCTGTAGTTAGCACAAGATCTGGAACCCCAAAAATTCTAAAATAAATTGCTGGACGTGTGGAATTTATCTATTAATCATCTTCAAAAAGAATTAACTAAATATAACTCTTCAAATAAAAATGACAGCAGTTCTCATGAGCGCTAAAGTTTTTGTTTTTTACAGCAAGTTCAACAAGACTTTCCCCAAGTCTTCCCAACGGTTCTACTTGGCACAAACACTAATCAAACACAAAAAACACAACCAAAACAGAGGCTAAATAATTTATTTATTACTAAGCAGGAGCAAAAATCAAGGAATAAAAATAAAATTGGGTTGCCTCCCAACAAGCGCTATCGTCTAACGCCCCTAGCTAGGCATAAAAGCGAGGATAGATCTAGGTATTGCCATCTTTGGTAGGCAATCCATAAGTGGCTCTCATGATAGTTTCATATGGTAATTTTATTTTATTTCTTGGAAAGTGTTCCATGCACTTTTTTAATGGAAATTGAAATCTAATATTCCCTTCGTTCATATCAATAATCGCACCAACCGTTCTAAGGAAAAGTCTACCAAGAATAATAGGGCAAGAAGGATTGCAATCTATATCAAGAACAATGAAATCTACGGGCACATAATTCCTATTTGCAACAATAAGAACATCATTAATTCTTCACATAGGTTTCTTAATAGTGGAATCCGCAAGATGCAAGTTTAGAGAGCAATCATCAAAATTGCGGAAATCTAGCAAATCACACAAAGTTTTGGGAATAGTGGAGACACTAGCACCCAAATCACACAAATTATAAAACTCATAATCTTTAATTTTAATTTTGATAGTTGGTTCCCACTCATCGTAGAGTTTTCTAGGGATATAAACTTTCAACTCAAGTTTTTCTTCATAAGATTGCATCAAGGCATCAACAATATGTTCGGTGAAGGCTTTATTTTGACTATAAGCATGTGGAGAATTTAGTACGGATCGGAACAAGGAAATACATTCAATTAAAGAGCAATTTTCATAATTAAATTCCTTGAAATCCGATATAGTGGGTTTAGCAACATCTAGATTTTTATTTCTTTCAATCCCACTTTCATCATAAAGATCTAAATACTCCGAATTTTTAGAACGCCTTCTAGGTAAAGGAAGATCATATTCAGTTTCATCAATATTAATATTGCAAAACAAAGATTTAATAGGGGACACATCAATAACTTTTAGATCTTCATCTTGATTTTTCATAGGAATTGGAAGAACACGCTTTAATAAAGGCATCTTTGGAAGCACGCATCCTAGCGGTTCTTTCCTTGCACTCATCAATGGAAATTCTCATGGCTTTGAGAGACTCATTGATATCATGCTTAGGAGGAATAGATCTAAGCTTTAAAGAATCAACCTCAAGAGAAATTCTATCAACGTTTCTAGCCAAATCATCAACTTTAAGCAATTTCTCTTCAAGCAAAGCATTAAAATTCTTTTGTGAATTCATAAACTCTTTAACACTAGTCTCAAATTCAGAGGGCATCTTATTATAATTTCCATAAGAGTTGTTGTAGGAATTCCCATAATTATTAGAAGGATTACTAGGATATGGCCTAGGATTAAAATTCCCTCTATAAGCGTTGTTACCAAAATTATTCCTACCAACAAAATTCACATACATAGATTCATTGTTATTCTCAATCAAAGTAGACAAAGGCATATCATTAGGATCAGAAGAAACACTCTTAGTAGCAAATAATTTCATAAGTTCATCCATCTTTCCACTCAAAACATTGATTTCTTCTATCGCATGCACTTTTTTATTAGAAGATCTTTCAGTATGCCATTGAGAATAATTAACCATAATATTATCTAGGAGTTTAGTAGCATATCCTAAAGAGATTTCAATGAAAGTGCCTCCCGCGACCGAATCTAAAAGATTTCTAGAAGCAAAATTCAATCCGGCATAAAATTTTTGTATAATCATCCACAAATTCAAACCATGAGTAGGGAAATTACGTATCATTAATTTCATTCTCTCCCAAGCTTGTGCAACATGTTCATGATCAAGTTGCTTAAAATTCATAATATCATTTCTAAGAGAGATGATCTTAGCGGGAGGGAAATACTTAGAGATAAAAGCATCTTTGCACTTGTTCCAAGAATCAATACTATTTTTAGGAAAAGACGAAAACAAATCTTTAGCACGATCTCTAAGCGAAAAAGGAAATAGCTTCAATTTAACAACATCATTATCGACATCTTTTTTCTTTTGCATATCACATAAATCAACGAAGCTATTCATATGAGTAGCGGCATCTTCGCTGGGAAGGCTGGCGAATTGATCTTTCATAACAAGACTCAACAAAGCATCATTGATTTCACAAGATTTAGTATTAGCAAGAGGAGCAATCGGAGTGCTAAGGAAATCATTATTATTGGTATTGGTGAAGTCACACAATTTGGTATTATCTTGAGCCATCGCGACAAACAAGCAAACTAGAACACAAGCAAACAAGAGCAAACGGGCAAAAGAGGCAAATAGAGAGGGAGTATATATAGAGAGAGAGGGCGAATAAAATGGCAAGGGTGAAGTGGAGGAGAGGAAAACGAGAGGCAAATGGCAAATAATGTAATGCGAGAGATAGGGATTGTGATGGGTACTTGGTATGTTGACTTTTTGCGTAGACTCCCCGGCAACGGTGCCAGAAATCCTTCTTGCTACATCTTGAGCTTGCGTTGGTTTTCCCCGAAGAGGAAGGGATGATGCAGCAGAGTAGTGTAAGTATTTCCCTCGGTTTTTGAGAACCAAGGTATCAATCCAGTAGGAGGCCACGCTCAAGTCCCTCGTACCTGCACAAAGCCATAGCTACTCGCAACCAACGCGATTAGGGGTTGTCAATCCCTTCACAGTCACTTACGAGAGTGAGATCTGATAGATATAATATTTTTGGTATTTTTGGTATAAAGATGCAAAGTAAAAAGTAAAGGCAAAGTGAAAAGCAAAGCAAGATTAAAGTGATGGAGATTGATATGATGAGAATAGACCCGGGGGCCATAGGTTTCACTAGTGGCTTCTCTCAAGAGCATAAGTATTCTACGGTGGGTGAAACAAATTACTGTTGAGCAATTGACAGAATTGAGCATAGTTATGAGAATATCTAGGCATGATCATGTATATAGGCATCACGTCCATGACAAGTAGACCGAAACGATTCTGCATCTACTACTATTACTCCACTCATCGACCGCTATCCAGCATGCATCTAGAGTATTAAGTTAAAAACAAAGTAATGCCTTAAACAAGATGACATGATGTAGAGAGATAAATTCATGCAATATGAAATAAACCCCATCTTGTTATCCTCGATGGCAACGATGCAATACGTGCCTTGCTGCCCCTTCTGTCACTGGGAAAGACACCGCGAGATCGAACCCAAAGTTAAGCACTTCTCCCATGGCAAGAAATACCAATCTAGTTGGCCAAACCAAATGGATAATTCGAAGAGACTTGCAAAGATAGCCAATCATACATAAAAGAATTCAGAGAAGATTCAAATATTATTCATAGATAGACTTGATCATAAACCCACAATTCATCGATCTCAACAAACACACCGCAAAAAGAAGATTACATCGAATAGATCTCCACAAGAGAAGGGGAGAACTTTGTATTGAGATCCATAAAGAGAGAAGAAGCCATCTAGCTACTAACTATGGACCCGAAGGTCTGAGGTAAACTACTCACACTTCATCGGAGGGGCTAGGATGATGTAGAAGCTCTCCGTGATGACGGCCCTCTTCCGGCGGAGCTCCGGAACAGGCCCCAAGATGGGATCTCATGGATACAGAAAGTTGCGGCGGTGGAATTAGGTTTTTGGCTCCTGTTCTGATCGTTTGGGGGTACGTAGGTATATATAGGTGGAAGGAGTACATCGGTGGAGCACCGAGGGGCCCACGAGGCAGGGGCGCGCCCTAGGGGGCGCACCCCCACCCTCGTGACCTCCTCTTTGACTCGTTGGAGTAGGGTCCAAGTCTCTTGGATCACGTTCGGTGAGAAAATCATGTTCCCGAAGGTATTATTCCGTTTGGACTCCGTTTGATATTCTGTTTCTCCGAAACACTGAAATAGGCAAAAAACAGCAATTCTGGGCTGGGCCTCCGGTTAATAGGTTAGTCCCAAAAATAATTTAAAAGTGGAAAATAAAGCCCAATATAGTCCAAAATAGTAGATAATATATCATGGAGCAATCAAAAATTATAGATACGTTGGAGACGTATCAGTGTTATTTTTGTGCAGAAATAAAAGTTCTCAGAATGACCTAAAAATCAATGGAGAATTATTTTAGAATATACAATAAATACTGGAAGGAAGATCCACGTCATGGGGTCCTCCACCTGTCCATGAGGGTGGGGGCGCGCCTGCCCCCCTGGGCGCGCCCCCCTGATGCTCCACCGACCGCAACCTAGACTCCATATATGCACTTTCGGGGAGAAAAAACCAGGGAGAAGGATTCATTGCGTTTTACGATACAGATCCACCGCCAAGCCCTAAACTCTCTTGGGAGGGCTGATCTGGAGTCCGTTCGGGGCTCCGGAGAGGGGAATCCGTCGCCATCGTCATCATCAACCATCCTCCATCACCAATTTCATGATGCTCACCACCGTGCGTGAGTAATTCCATCGTAGGCTTGCTGGACAGCGATGAGTTGGATGAGATTTATCATGTAATCGACATAGTTTTGTTAGGGTTTGATCCCTAGTATCCACTATGTTCTGAGCTTGATGTTGCCATGACTTTGCTATGCTTAATGCTTGTCACTAGAGCCCGAGTGCCATGATTTTAGATCTGAACCTATTATGTTTTCATCAATATATAAGTGTTCTTGATCCTATCTTGCAATTCTATAGTCACCTCTTATGTGTTATGATCCGTTAAGCCCGAAGTGACAATAATCGGGATACTTACCGGTGATGACCATAGTTTGAGGAGTTCATGTATTCACTATGTGTTAATGCTTTGGTCTGGTACTCTATTAAAAGGAGGCCTTAATATCCCTTAGTTTCCAATAGGACCCCGCTGCCACAGGAGGGTAGGACAAAAGATGTCATGCAAGTTCTTTTCCATAAGCACGTATGACTATATTCGGAATACATGCCTACATTACATTGATGAACTTGAGCTAGTTCTGTGTCACCCTAGGTTATGACTGTTACATGATGAACCGCATCCGACATAATTCTCCATCACCGAACCAATGCCTATGACCTTTCGATATATTGTTCTTCGCTTATTTACGTTTCCGTTGCTACTGTTATCATCACCACCAAAAATATTACTTTTGCTACTGTTACCTTTTACCACCATTACCACAACTATCATATTACTTTGCTACTAAACACTTTTCTCCAGATATTAAGTTTCTAGGTGTGGTTGAATTGACAACTTAGCTGCTAATACTTGAGAATATTCTTTGGCCCCCCTTGTGTCGAATCAATAAATTTGGGTTGAATATTCTACCCTCAAAAACTGTTGCGATCCCCTATACTTGTGGGTTATCAAGACTATTTTCTGGTGCCGTTACCGGGGAGCATAGCTCTATTCTTTGAGTAACTTGGGAATTATGTCTGCTTATCATTATGAATAACTTGAAAGATCGAAGAACCAAGAGTTATCCCTCAACTACGAGGGGAGGTAAGGAACTCCCATCTAGCTCTGCGCTTGATTCACCTTCTGTTTTGAGTAAGCTTGCGACACCTAAACCTGCTTCTGCTATTAATTCTGATATGTCGCATGTTATTGATGATGCCACTTCTACTATGCATGATACTTATGATGAAACTACTTCTATGCTTGATACTACTGTGCCACTTGGTGAATTTCTTGATGAACAACTTGCTAGGGCTAGAGAGAATGAAATTATTGAAACTAATAATATTGATGAAAGTGATGATGAAGATTCTCCCCTAGATATGAATTACATGTTGTGCCTGACGGCTATGTTATGGATGAAGAAACTGCTAGAGATTTTCTTGCTTGCAATGATAGGAGTGATCTTAAGAAAGTATTAGCTAAGCTGAAACAAAAAACTCTGAATGCTAGAATGAAATATGATCCTTCTTATGCTACTTCACCTATCTTTGTTACTGATAAGGATTATGATTTCTCTGTTGATCCTGAGATAATTACTTTAGTTTAATTTGATCCTTTCCATGGCTACGAATCTGAAACTGTTGTGGCACATCTTACTAAATTAAATGATATAGCCACCCTCTTCACTAATGATGAGAAAACTCGCTACTATTATATCCTTAAGATATTTCTGTTCTCATTAAAGGGTGATGCTAAGATATGGTTTAATTCTCTTGATCTTGGTTGTGTGCGTAGTCCCCAGGATATGATTTGTTACTTCTCTGCTAAATATTTCCCTGCTCATAAGAAACAACCTGCTTTAAGGGAAATATATAATTTTGTGCAAATTGAAGAAGAGAGTCTCCCACAAACTTGGGGGAGGCTTCTCCAATTACTTAATGCTTTGCCTAATCATCCTCTTAAGAAAAATTAAATACTTGATATCTTTTATAATGGACTAAGCGATGCTTCTAGAGACAACCTGGATAGTTGTGCTGGTTGTGTTTTCAGGAAAGAACACCAGATGAAGCTGAAATTTTATTGAATAATATGTTGACTAATGAAATTAATTGGACACTCCCTAATCCAATTCCTGATCCAATTCCTGAACCAACTCCTAAGCCAACTCCGAAGAAGAGGGGTATTCCATTTCTCTGTCCTGAAGATATGCAAGAGGCAAAGAAATCTATGAAAGAAAAAGGTATTAAAGCTGAATATGTTAAGAATTTACCTCCTATTGAAGAAATACATGGTATTAATTTACCGCCAGTTGAAGAAACACATGGTCTTGATAACCCGACACAAGTAGTAAAGGTAAATTCTCTCTATAGATATGATAAAGCTGAAATTCCATTTACTAAGTTTGCTAGCCCATGCTTGGATGAGTTTGATGACTTTATGGTTAAACAAGAAAACTTCAATGCTTATGTTGGCAGACAATTGAAACACAATGTTGATATGCTTGAACACTTGGGTGATTATATGGCTAATGTTAAAGGTGAACTTAAACTTATTAGTAAACATGCTTCTATGGTTACCACTCAAGTAGAACAAGTACTTAAAGCTCAGAATGATTTGCTCAATGAATTGAATAGTAAGAAAATTGATAATGATGTTAGAGTTATGACTAGAGGTGGTAAAATGACTCAGGAACCTTTGTATCCTGAAGGTCATCCTAAGAGAATTGAGAAAGATTCTCAAAGAGATAATATTGATGCACCTAGTCCTTCTAAGAAGAAGAAAAAGAAAAATGATAGGACTTTGCATGCTTCTAGTGAACCTGTTATTGACACACCTGAGAATCCCAATGATATTTCTATTTCTGATGCTGAAACACAATCTGGTAATGACCATGAATCTAGTGATAATGTTAATGATGATGTTCATGTTGAAGCTCAACCTAGTAATGACAATGAAGTAGAGATTGAACCTGCTGTTGATCTTGATAACCCACAATCAAAGAATCAACGTTATGATAAGATAGACTTTCTTGCTAGGAAGGACGGTAAAGAAAGAGAACCATGGGTTCAGAAACCCATGCCTTTTCCTCCTAAACCATCCAAGAAAAAGGATGATGAGGATTTTGAGTGCTTTGCTGAAATGATTAGACCTATCTTTTTGCGTATGCGATTAACTGATATGCTCAAAATGAATCCCTATGCTAAGTATATGAAAGAAATTGTGACAAATAAAAGAAAGATGCCGGAAGCTGAAATTTCCACCATGCTTGCTAATTATACTTTTAAGGGTGGAATACCTAAGAAACTAGGAGATCCCGGAGTACCAACTATACCATGCTCCATTAAAAGAAACTATGTTAAAACTGCTTTATGTGATCTTGGAGCCGGTGTTAGTGTTATGACTCTCTCTTTATATTGTAGACTTGATTTGAATAAGTTGACACCTACTGAAATATCTTTGCAAATGGTTGATAAATCAACTACTATACATGTCGGTATTTGTGAGGATGTGCCTGTTGTGGTTGCAAACGTTACTATTTTAACGGACTTTATTATTCTTGATATTCCCGAGGACGATAGTATGTCTATTATTCTTGGAAGACCCTTTTTGAATACTGCAGGAGCTGTTATTGATTGCACCAAAGGAAATGTCACTTTTCATGTTAATGGTAATGAGCATACGATACACTTCCCGAGGAAACAACCTCAAGACCACAGTATCAATTCTATTGGAAAAATCCCATCGATTATTTTTGGGGGTTTTGAATTTCCTCTTCCTACTGTCAAGAATAAATATGATATTCTTATTGTTGGGGATGTGCATATCCCCGTTGAGGTAACCTAGTGTTATTCGAAAATTCTCTGCTTCCATGTTATTCGGAATGAGTTTGTTAACAAGACCTGATCAACCTTGTTAGTGGATTCCTTTTGATGAGCATGAGATGGATGAATTTAGAAAACACAACTCTCTGTACCATATTTTTACTTTCTGTTATTTATATTAAATAAATCAAAAATAGTAATTTCTGTCTGTTTCTTGAATTATCCATGCAATAAAAAATGCCCCGAAAATAAAAGTTCTCCAAATGCCTTGAAAATTAAATATGATTTTTTCTAGAATATTTGAGAATATCTGGCACTGAAAACACAGCAAGGGGAGTAAGCACCTGGCCATGAGGGTGGAGGGCGCGCCCTACCCCCCTGGGCGCGCCCCCTGCCTCATGCGCCCATGGTAGCTCCCCTCCACTTATTCCAGCTACCACACACTCCTTCTTCCTCCCACAAACACCACCAACCAGCTCAAACCCGAGTCCAAGCTCATCTTGCTGCCATTTTCGATCTCCTTGCTCAAAGCTCCATTCACAAAACTGCTTTGGGGGATTGTTCCTTGGTATGTGACTCCTCCAATGGTCCAATTAGTTTTTGTTCTAGTGCTTTATTCATTGCATATTTTTGCTGCTTAGGTGACCCTGTTCTTGAGCTTGCATGTCAAATTTTATGGGCAAAAGTAGTTTTGATGCATGATATAGTCTCTAGGAACTTGTGGGAGTAGTTGCTATCAATTTTATTGAGTTTGGTTTACTTTTATTTTGAGGTTACTAAAAATTTCAGAAATTTTCAGAAAAAGATGAAGAGATTTTTGAGGGGCTCATCGAGCCGAAGCTCAAAGGATAGGCAAAGTGAGGAGGATAAGAGGCCCAAATATAATCTCCCTCGCACCGCGGAAGTTCGGCCGTGTGAATGGCCTTGTGATAATTTCTTGAGAGCAGCCGGGATTTATGATGATTTATATGAATTGACTGAGAATGCAGGCCTCACCGCCTTCCTCCGTGACCAACGCGAACAGTATCTCTTACTCACCAATATCTTTGTGCAAAACTTTCATTTCCATGCTTGGAGTTCACCACCTACGGTGGAATTTTATTTATATGATGAGCATAAGGAGATGTCACTTTATGATTTTTGTCATGTTTGTTTGATCCCTTTCGAGGGCAGTGTAGAGGAACCACATCGTGACGATGTGGATGGGTTTATTGATACCATTGCTGTAGGCGAAACGAGGAAGGTTTCCGGTGCACGAATTACTAGCATACACTTTCGTGTTCTATGTTACTTTGCTATATTTGCTAGTAGATGCTTAATTGGGCGCGGAAACTGTGGAAACCTGAGTGCCCCTGATATTGTTATTTTGTGTCATGCCTTATTTCATGATGACACATTCAGTATGGGCGCTATTGTTGCAAAGCGGTTAAATCACAACCGTACTAAGGGCCCCGTCCTTGGAGGCATCTTCGCCTCGCGCCTTGCTGCACACTTTAACATACCTATTAGGCATTATGAGAAGGAAGAGAAGTTGCTACCTCCTATTTATCTAGACTATAAGAGTATGGTAGCACATGACTTTATTGTTAAGAATAGGGAAATGGAGCTTAAGTACAAATTAATATTTGGTAAAAATCATCCTGAGACAATTACCTTGCCTGCTCCTTCCTTGTTCGATTTATCGGCAGGCAAGTACCTTGTTCCGCTGGAGGCCATTCACGCCTACCGGAACCCTACATTCGCTATAGAGTCAGACCCGGAAACACAGTTTGATCCTCCACGACAGTCTGATTACCAGTGGGATCCGGAGGTGATTGCCAACCAGTGGCAATCCGAGGCTTCTTCTCAGTGCGACACCAACTATTACTATGGATATCCGCTAGGCCAGGCGTGTCCATAGACCAACTTAGGCCAAAAGCCTAAGCTTGGGGGAGTACGTATTTCTGACCGACATTATATTCATGCTCACACACTCATTGCTAGTTGTCGGTGCTCATACTTTTTGACTGTATCATCCATGCTAGTTTATTTTCCTTTTTATGCTTTCTTCTTGTGTGTTTAATAAACCTTAAGAAAAACAAAAAAATAGTTGTAGCTTTTAATGCTTGTAGTAGTAACTAAAAAGAAAACCCAAAAAGATTTCTCGTTCTTCTTTTGCTTGTTGGGAGCTTTCCCGTGTAAATAGTTTTATTTCTTTTCTTGTTCTCTGGGGCTCGTGTAACGCCCCGAGACCGATGTGCCAGGTGTCCTCCAGTTATTCGCTGTTGTTGCCTTGTCATTGCTTGCGAGTCATGCATTGCATATCATGTCATCATGTGCATTTCATTTGCATACATGTTCATCTCATGCATCCGAGCATTTTCCCCGTTGTCCGTTTTGCAATCCGGCGCTCCTATGTCACCCGGTGTCCCTTTCTACCTCTTTTCGTGTGTGGGTGTTAAATGTTTTCGGATTGGACCGAGACTTGTCAATTGTCATGTGGCCTTGGTTTACTACCAGTAGACCGCCTGTCAAGTTTCGTGCCATTTGGACTTCGTTTGATACTCCAACGGTTAACCGAGGGACCGAAAAGGCCTCGTGTGTGTTGCATCCTAACACCCCTCCAAAGTGGCCCAAAACTCACCTAAACCTCTCCCATCATCTCGGTCGTTCGATCACGATCACGTGGCCGAAAACCGCACTCCATTTGGAGCCTCCTAGCTCCCTCTACCTATATATATGTGGCTCTCCTCAAAATTTCCGCGCAGATCTAACCCTAGTCTTCTTCATCCTCGCGCCGTCGGACACGTCCGCGCCGAGCCGGACAATGTCCAGCCGCCGCCGCCACCTCGCTCCTCCCAATCCGATGTCGCCACCTCAGCATCACCGCCTCCCGCGACCAACCAGGGGGCGACACGTCGACCTCCTGTCTCCTCCCCGCCGCCGGGCCCGAGGAAGCATAGATCGGGCCCGCCCCGGGCCAGTTTGGGCCGCCGCCGCTCGTGCCCTTCCGCACCTCGCCGCCGCCGCCATGCGCCTCCCCGCGCCTCCTCTCCGCTGCGCATCACCGCCGCCCCGCCTTGCTCGCCGGCGCCGACCGCCGCACTCGCTGCCTCGACCGCCGCACCCGCCGCCTCGCTCGCCGCTGCTCCGGCCTCGCCGCGCCGCCGCCAGCCGCCCGCCACCATCGCCTCGGCCTCGCCTCGCCGGAGTCCACCTTCGCCGGAGCTCGCCGCCCTCTTCACCGGAGTTCGGTCCAGCCAGATCCGGAGAAGAAGTGGGACCAGATCCACCGGTCCCTCCATCCAAATGCCTCCCTCCGTCCCGGATCTTGTCATCCCGCACCACCTCGTCCGCCCATTGACTTTTTCCACGAGGTGATATGGCTAAGTCCCCAGATCTCAGTAATTTTATGCCATGTTCATCATGTGATAACTTTGCATCTGTGCCTCCGATTCATGCGTGTAGCATATCAAAATGTTCGTCTCGACGAGTACATCATTTCATCTCATTGCATCATTTTCATTTGAGCTCATCTTGATGCCTGAAATGTCGTTGGAAGAGGGCTATGTGATGATTATGTCAGATCTATTTCAGCAAATGCCCTTTTGTCATTTTTGCCATGATTAATGTGTGCATAATATGATCCTGAGCTCTACATATGTTTTGATGTATGCCATGCCATCTTTACAGGGGTGTATGCCATGTATTTTTGTGATCTTTGTGGTGACTAGCACAAGCATGCAAAGTAGCTTACTCAATGATGCTGATTTCAGGGACTTGAATTTCACAAAGTCCTTGTCCTGTTATTGTTTTTATGCCATATGTTCATGTTGTTTCCTAGTGATCCGTGCCTCTTTTGAGCATGATCAGTAAGGATGTTTTGTAGATATTGTGGTGCTCTATCCATCCATGTCTTTTTTTTGCAATTATGGAGCACCCTAGCTTGAGTCAGTCGAGTTCTACTTTTGCTATAAATGTTGCTGGCAGATTGTTGACATGTTTTGCGATTTTGCCGAGGATGTTGCTACTGATCCGTGCATGCTATGATGTTGTTCTTGCCATGTCTAGCTTCTATGCCATGTCTTCTTGATGGGTGTATGCTTAGTTTGTCATGCAATGCCTCGTAGTGAGTGCATCGAGCTCGTAAACATGCCTACTTGTTAACTGTTTTGCCATGCTCCAATTTTTCACCAAGTCTGAATTTGTTTGTGTTTGGCTATGTTCACATGCTTGCAATTGTATTTTCTGGTCCCTTTTGGCTCATGGTCACTAAGGGACTTTTGTTATATGCTTAGAGTAGCTTCATGCCATGCCTTGCTTTGCCATGATATGTTCCTGTAGCTCATAGTTATTGTGCTCTAAACATTGCTTCCCGATGATAAATTCCTTCCATGTTGCTTATTTCACCAAGTCTGAAACCTGTTATCATTTGCACTTTTGCCATGCTTGTTTGAACCTTTTAATGAGTGAATTAGCCATAGCTCAGTGTTCAGCTTTTTTCAAGCATCATGAGTGGATCCCTGCCATGTATTTTGTTGCCATGTTTGAGTGTTGTAGCATATTTTTATTGATGCATTTAGATGGCTTCTTGCTGATTATCGCAGACCGGTGCCATATTTGTTTTGCTTGTCATTTCCAAACCGTGCATCTGATTCCGGTGATCTTTATATCGATTTCGACTGAAATCAACACACCTTTCCAGTGGCACTCTTGGTTTTCCAAGTTGAGGCCAGGTTCAATCATTCCTTTCCAAATCATGCATATGCACCGCATCCCGCATATCATGCCATGTTCATGTGTTGGTTGTTTACTATGTTGTGTGCTTATTTCCGGTGTTGCTTCTTCGGGTTGGTTCCGATAACGTCGCGTTGTGAGGAACCGTTCGACTATGTCCGTTTGTCTTCTTCATGGACTCGTTCTTCTTCCTTGCGGGATTTCAGGCAAGATGACCATACCCTCGAAATCACTTCTATCTTTGCTTGCTAGTTGCTCGCTCTTTTGCTATGCCTATGCCGCGATACCTACCACTTGCTTATCATGCCTCCCATATTGTTGAGACAAGCCTCTAACCCACCTTGTCCTAGCAAACCGTTGTTTGCCTATATTACCGCTTTGCTCAGCCCCTCTTATAGCGTTGTTAGTTGCAGGTGAAGATTGGAGCTTGTTCCATGTTTGGAACATGGATATTTTGTTGGGATATCACAATATCTCTTATTTAATTAATGCATCTATATACTTGGTAAAGGGTGGATGGATCGGCCTTATGCCTGGTGTTTTGTTCCACTCTTGGCGCCCTAGTTTCTGTCATATCGGTGTTATGTTCCCGGATTTTGCGTTCCTTACACGGTTGGGTTATAAAGGGAACCCCTTGACAGTTCGCCTTGAATAAAACTCCTCCAGCAAGGCCCAACCTTGGTTTTACCATTCGCCACCTAGCCTCTTATTCCCTTGGGTTAGGCCAGCCCGAGGGTCATCTTTATATTAACCCCCCGGGCCAGTGCTTGTCAAAGTGTTGGTCCGAAACAGAGCCACTTGCGGTGCCACCTCGGGGAAACTTGAGGGCTGGTTTTAGCTGTACATAGTGTTCATCCGGTGTTGCCCTGAGAACGAGAAATGTGCAGCTACCATCAGGTTGTCGGCACATCGGGCGGTCTTGCTGGACTTGTTTTACCATTGTCAAGGATGTCATGTAACCGGGATGCCGAGTCTGATCGGATTGTCTTAGGAGAAGGAATATCCTTCGTTGACCGTGAGAGCTTGTGATGGGCTAAGTTGGGACACCCCTGCAGGGATTTGAACTTTCGAAAGCCGTGCCCACGGTTATGGGCAGATGGGAATTTGTTAATGTCCGGTTGTAGAAAACCTGAAGTTGATCTTAATTAAAATACATCAACCGCGTGTGTAACCGTGATGGTCTCTTTCCGGCGGAGTCCGGGAAGTGAACACGGTGTTGGAGTTATGCTTGACGTAGGTTGTTCTAGGATCACTTCTTGATCATAGTTGTTCGACCGTGCTTTTGCCTTCTCTTCTCGCTCTCATTTGCGTATGTTAGCCACCATATATGCTAGTCGCTTGCTGCAGCTCCACCTCATACCTTTTACCCTTCCTATAAGCTTAAATAGTCTTGATCGCGAGGGTGTGAGATTGCTGAGTCCCGTGACTCACAGATACTTCCAAAACCAGCTTGCAGGTGCCGTTGAACTGTGCAGATGACGCAACCAAGCTCTAGGAGGAGCTAGTTGGAGATCGTGTTTGTCATGTCGTTCCGTTTCCAGTTGATCAGCAGTGGAGCCCAGTTGGGACGATCGTGGATCTGTGTAGCATTTGGGGTAGTCTTCTTTTAATTTTGGGTTCCATAGTCGGACCTTGAGTGTATCTGGATGATTTAATGCTTTATTCATGTAATTATGTGAAGTGGCGATTGTAAGCCAACTATGTATCTCTTTCCCTTATGTATTACATGGGTTGTGTGAATATTACCTCACTTGCGACATTGCTTTCAATGCGGTTATGCCTCTAAGTCGTGCTTCGACACGTGGGAGATATAACCGCATCGAGGGCGTTACAAGTTGGTAATCAGAGCCTTCCCCGACCTTAGGAGCCCCCTGCTTGATCGAATCATTGGCGTTGTTGAGTCTAGAAAAATGGTTTGAGTCATTTTGGAATTATATATCGGAGAGTAGGACTTCTTTTACTCCTCAGTCCCTTCGTCGCTCTGGTGAGGCATCCTGACGTAGAGTTTTGACTCTTCTCTTCTCAAATTTCACTAAAAAAAATTTAGGATCACGCGGGTATCTTGGAATTGTTCCGATGGTTTCGTGATGAGAACATTGTTCTTGGTGCCTCCTAACATTTAGGGGTTGTGGTAGTGTCCCGGGGAGTTGAGCTCCGAGGTGTTGTCGTTACAATTTTATCGTTGTAGTTCTGGAATACCTGAGCTCACTGACATCGAAAATCTCTTTTATGCAGTTGTTGGTGAGATAACCTCGATGCCACCCAGTACTGGGGCGGGAGTTCGGGAGTATTGCTATAACTCGTATAACAGATGCTTTTCGAAGGTTGAGGTAAACGATTTCCGAAGGTTTCTCGGTTATGTGTTGAAGGATGGATACAGCTGGATGTAGGATTTGCTAGTTTTGGGTGAGATATTATGCTTTCCCTGTATCCCCAACACCTGATTGCATAATCGGAAAATTTCGGGAGTTTATAAGTGGGAATTCAAGTAGCTCTTAGGATATCTTCCCGACAGATGTATGATATGAAATTGGGGTTCGACTTCTAGTGGTCCGCCTATCCACCGTTGGTTTTACAGTGGTCTCGTTGTGTCTTAAAGAGTCCTTGGTTTTTCTGACTCGGGGACGCTTCGTATGTCATGTGCACTGCCTTGTACATGATGGTGATGTACGATCGAGCCCATGTAGGCCCCACCATGAAAACTTCAGACGAAATCTCTATCATATGTTTGTTCCGACATATTCTGCAAGCCAATCCTTTGTTTTGTTTTGAGTTGTGGTATTCGAGTTGCTTCGAAGTCAAGTGTTGATTCCATACTTTTCCTAAACGGTGTTCTCATACTCCGATGTGAATACCAATCCTTCATGATAATTGAGATTGTCATGTCAATCCTTTTCAACCGGCGTGTTTTTCTTCAAGTGGATCCGATCATTTCAACATTTGCAAGATCCAATCTCAGTTTTTTCGTCAACGGTGTTGGCTTCATCCGTTCCAAGTTGTCTTTGTTTTTCCCGCCCACCCACCCTTTTTCTTCAAGGACTCGGATTTCTTAATCAAGTATCCATCTTATTAATGTGAAGTCTTTCCATTCTTTTCCGTCAATGTTCTTACCCGGTGTTTCTCATGAAGATTTTAACGGAGCCTCAAGTTCATCATTATTCATTCTTTTCTTCACCGGTGGTTTCAATTCAAGATTTCGGTGTTGATCATATTATTTATCGTATTTCAATTCTTTCTCTTGCCGGTGCAATTCTTAATCATTCCCCACTTGCTATTCAATTGTTCCGGAGTGCTCAAGATAGCTCAGAAGATTCGTGTTTCCCTCTGCAGTCGTTCAAGATCTTTCGAGGATGTTATCTCATTCAAGCCGTTTAACTCAACCGATGCTATCTCCTTTGAGTGGGCCCTAACCCACAGGTCTTTTCCCAGGATCATACCTGACTCTTCTAATTTTACCGGAGCTATTCTCAAATCTTTTAAAGTTTGATGTAAGAATGAATTATCATCAGTCAAATGTCTTCTCCAAGATCTGTCAAAATCTTTTCATCGTTGGCTCAACCTCTTCTCTTTTGATTATTCCAGAGTGTCTAAACAATTCTTGGTGATGTTTCCCATCGTCATTCTCGGATTTTGAAGACAGAAGAAGAGTTTTTCCTCCATATCTTATCCGTTCTCTCAAAGATTCATGATGCTAGCTTACCGCCATCCTCTCATAATTGTTTTGATTGTGAGAATTCTTTTCACCCACCTGGAGCATTTCATGAGTTGTTTCCATTTCTTTCCTCCGAAGGCCATCTTTTCAAATATCATTCATTCTAGCTTTCACCTCCCGTTTCTCCAAATCTTACCGGTGCATCGTTCAAGTGATCTCTAATCAGCTCGTGATCTCTTCGTTCTCATGTATCAAATTTTTCACTAAAGTATCTTCATTCGTTTTCCAATTCTTCCCGGTGAATTGTGCCTTTCCTTCGTTCATTTTCAATTCTTACGGTGGTTCGTTCAAGATCTCTCTTCCTTGGTTATCATATCAATTTATTCGTTGTTTCATTTTACCGGTGGTTCATTGAAGACCTTCCCAAGATGGCGCGATATCTCTCTTAATCCTTTCTATGAGAATAAGTAGTATGCCAAATCCGTTGCTTGTCACCAATTTAAATTGGTGAAGGATACGTGTCACGTAATTCTTATTCTTGTTTTCATCCAGTAATTCAATTCCTTATTCCGGAGGCTAATCAAATTCTTGATTTCATTTGTTCATCTTTCTATTCTCGGAGTTCCAAGCTCCCTCGATTATATCATCACGAGGATCCATCCAAATCGTTACGAGGTTTCACCTTGTGTTTTCAATTTCTCTTTCCTTTTGTTTGATCATCCTTTTATTACCGGAGTTCCTCATGGTGGTTCGTCAAGGATTCTTTTCATTCTTTAATTGTTCTTCAAGATATCTCTCGAAGGCTATGATCCGCCAAGATATACTTCAAGTTTTCTTCTTCCTGCAATCCGGAGTGCAATTCTTTTTACCTTATCTTTTGAGGTGGTGTTATGTCATTCTCGATATTTTCCCTTCGTGTTTCATGATTCACAAGTTTTTCAAGAGTGACATATCTAAAATCCATCATTTTCTCTTCGTTCAAGTCATCTTTCAATCCATCAATCTCTTCATTGAAGTTATCTTGGGTTATATTTCACCTAAAGCTTTCCCTAAGGATTGTTGCTATTATGGTGCTTATAAATGACACAAGTTCTTTTACCCTCCCGGTGAATAAGTTTCTCATCTCCTTGGTGTTATCTATCCAATCTTTTGTTTTTTCGTTGGTGGCAGAATTTTCACCTCTTAGTTTGAGATGTTTTCTATAAGTCCACTACAACCTTGTTCTTTTCGTTGTTGGTTTTCCAACAACTCCGTTCGACCCTTCTCCTAAATATGCCTTTTTAAGCTATGTTGTGGCAGAAGTTGCCTTTTTCTTCTCCTTTCTTTTATTTCAATTATCTATCTTATATTCTTTCATTCCGCAGGTATTGTGATGTTGCTCTCTTCAACCCATTCTTCTTGTTCTTGTCAGGACCTTGTTCCTTTCATGTCTATCCATTTAACCGGAGTGTTGTGCACTTTTGCTCTATTTCTTTTCGCCTTATCAAGCCTTGCATCTCTTTTCAACCGGAGTGCTGCCCGAATTTGTTCTTCCTTGTTCTTTTTCCCAATAGAGTGCTTTCAACTTTGCGCATTCTCGTTGCATTCTTTCTTTCAATTTGTTCAACCTCTTAAGGCTCGTGGTTTCACTCGTTTGTCAAAGAAGCAACTTAGTTTTACCTCTTCTCTTTCTCTTCCGTTTTCCATCCGGTGCCATTCTAGATCTCGGGACGAGATCCTCTCATAGTGGTGGAGTGTTGTACCGCCCCGAGACTGATGTGCCAGGTGTCCTCCAGTTACTCGCTATTGTTGCCTTGTCATTTCTTGCGTGTCATGCATTGCATATCATGTCATCATGTGCATTTCATTTGCATACATGTTCGTCTCATGCATCCGAGCATTTTCCCCGTTGTCTGTTTTGTAATCCGGCGCTCCTATGTCACCCGGTGTCCCTTTCTACCTCTTTTCGTGTGCGGGTGTTAAATGTTTCCAGATTGGACCGAGACTTGTCATGTGGCCTTGGTTTTCTACCGGTAGACCGCCTGTCAAGTTTCGTGCCATTTGGACTTCATTTGATACTCCAACGGTTAACCGAGGGACCGAAAAGGCCTCGTGTGTGTTGCAGCCTAACACCCCTCCAAAGTGACCCAAAACCCACCTAAACATCTCCCATCATCTCGGTCATTCGATCACGATCGCGTGGCCAAAAACTGCACTCCATTTGGAGCCTCCTAGCTCCCTCTACCTATATATATGTGGCTCTCCTCAAAATTTCCGCGCAGATCTAACCCTAGTCTTCTTCATCCTCGCCCCGCCGGACACGTCCGCGCCGAGCCGGACAATGTCCAGCCGCCGCCGCCACCTCGCTCCGCCCAATCTGGTGCCGCCAACTCAGCATCACCGCCTCCCGCGACCAACCAGGGGGCGACACGTCGCCCTCCTGTCTCCTCCCCGCCGCCGGGCCCGAGGGAGCCCAGATCGGGCCCGCCCCGGGCCAGTTTGGGCCGCCGCCACTCGCGCCCTTCCGCGCCTCGCCGCCGCCGCCACGCGCCTCCTCGCCGCTGCGCATCGCCGCTGCCCCGCCTTGCTCGCCGGCACCGACCGCCGCACTCGCCGCCTCGACCACCGCACCCGCCGCCTCGCTCGCCGCTGCTCCGGCCTCGCCCCGCCGCCACCCGCCG
Organism: Triticum urartu; assembly: GCF_003073215.2. NCBI lineage: Eukaryota > Viridiplantae > Streptophyta > Magnoliopsida > Poales > Poaceae > Triticum > Triticum urartu. The sequence goes on from NC_053022.1 coordinate 55,157,140, forward strand.
GCCGCCACCCGCCGGCCGCCACCGTCGCCTCGGCCTCGCCTCGCCGGAGTCCACCTTCGCCGGAGCTCGCCGCCCTCTTCGCCGGAGTTCGGTCTAGCTGGATCTGGAGAAGAAGCAGGACCAGATCCACTGGTCCCTCCATCCAAACGCCTCCCTCCGTCTCGGATCTCGTCATCCCGCACCACCTCGTCCGCCCGTTGACTTTTTCCGCGAGGTGATATGGCTAAGTCCCCAGATCTCACTAATTTTATGCCATGTTCATCAGGTCATCACTTTGCATCCGTACCTCCGGTTCGTGCGTGTAGCATATCAAAATGTTCGTCTCGACGAGTACATCATTTCATCTCATTGCATCATTTTCATTTGAGCTCATCTTGATGCCCGAAATGTCGTTGGAAGAGGGCTATGTGATGATTATGTCAGATCTGTTTCAGCAAAAGCCCTTTTGTCATTTTTGCCATGATTAATGTGTGCATGCTATGATCCTGAGCTCTACATGTGTTTTGATGTATGCCATGCCATCTTTACAGGGGTCTATGCCATGTATTTTTGTGATCTTTGTGGTGACTAGCACAAGCATGCAAAGTAGCTTACTCAATGATGCTGATTTCAGGGACTTGAATTTCACCAAGTCCTTGTCTTGTTATTGTTTTTATGCCATATGTTCATGTTGTTTCCTAGTGATCTGTGCCTCTTTTGAGCATGATCAGTAAGGATGTTTTGTAGATATTGCGGTGCTCTATCCATCCATGTCTTTGTTTGCAATTATGGAGCACCCTAGCTTGAGTCAATCGAGTTCTACTTTTGCTATAAATGTTCCTGGCAGATTGTTGACATGTTTAGCGATTTTGCCGAGGATGTTACTACTGATCCGTGCATGCTATGATGTTTTTCTCTCCATGTCTAGCTTCTATGCCATGTCTTCTTGATGGGTGTATGCTTAGTTTGTCATGCAATTCCTCGTAGTGAGTGTATCGAGCTCGTAAACATGCCTACTTGTTAACTGTTTTGCCATGCTCCAGTTTTTCACCAAGTCTGAATTTGTTTGTGTTTGGCTATGTTCACATGCTTGCAATTGTATTTTCTGATCCCTTTTGGCTCATGGTTACTAAGGGACTTTTGTTATATGCTTAGAGTAGCTTCATGTCATGCCTTGCTTTGCCATGATATGTTCATGTAGCTCGTAGTTATTGTGCTCTAAACATTGCTTCCTGATGATAAATTCCTCCCATGTTGCTTATTTCACCAAGTCTGAAACCTATTATCATTTGCACTTTTGCCATGCTTGTTTGAACCTGTTAATGAGTGAATTAGCCGTAGCTCAGTGTTTAGCTTTTGTCAAGCATCATGAGTGGATCCCTGCCATGTATTTTGTTGCCATGTTTGAGTGATGTAGCATATTTTTATTGATGCATTTAGATGGCTTCTTGCTGATTATCGCAGACCGGTGCCATATTTGTTTTGCTTGTCATATCTAAACCTGCATCCGATTCCAGTGATCTTTATATCGATTTCGACTGAAATCAACTCACCTTTCCAGTGGCACTCTTGGTTTTCCAAGTTGAGGCCAGGTTCAATCATTCCTTTCCAAATCATGCATATGCACCGCATCCTGCATATCATGCCATGTTCATGTGTTGGTTGTTTACTATGTTGTGTGCTTCTTTCCGGTGTTGCTTCTTCGGGTTGGTTCCGATAACGTTGCGTTGTGAGGAACCGTTCGACTATGTCTATTTGTCTTCTTCATGGACTCGTTCTTCTTCCTTCCGGGATTTCAGGCAAGATGACCATACCCTCGAAATCACTTCTATCTTTGCTTGCTAGTTGCTCGCTCTTTTGCTATGCCTATGCCGCGATACCTACCACTTGCTTATCATGCCTCCCATATTGTTGAGCGAAGCCTCTAACCCACCTTGTCCTAGCAAATCGTTGTTTGGCTATATTACCGCTTTGCTCAGCCCCTCTTATAGTGTTGTTAGTTGCAGGTGAAGATTGGAGCTTGTTCCATGTTTGGAACATGGATATTTTGTTGGGATATCACAATATCTCTTATTTAATTAATGCATCTATATACTTGGTAAAGGGTGGATGGCTCGGCCTTATGCCTGGTGTTTTGTTCCACTCTTGGCGCCCTAGTTTCTGTCATATCGGTGTTAAGTTCCCGGATTTTGCGTTCCTTACACGGTTGGGTTATAAAGGGAACCCCTTGACAGTTCGCCTTGAATAAAACTCCTCCAGCAAGGCCCAACCTTGGTTTTACCATTCGCCACCTAGCCTCTTTTTCCCTTGGGTTAGGCCAGCCCAAGGGTCATCTTTATATTAACCCCCCGGGCCAGTGCTTGTCAAAGTGTTGGTCCGAAACAGAGCCACTTGCGGCGCCACCTCGGGGAAATTTGAGGGCTGGTTTTAACTGTACATAGTGTTCATCCGGTGTTGCCCTGAGAACGAGAAATGTGCAGCTCCCATCAGGTTGTCGGCACATCGGGCGGTCTTGCTGGACTTGTTTTACCATTGTCATGGATGTCATGTAACTGGGATGCCGAGTCTGATCGGATTGTCTTGGGAGAAGGAATATCCTTCGTTGACCATGAGAGCTTGTGATGGGCTAAGTTGGGACACCCCTGCAGGGATTTGAACTTTCGAAAGCCGTGCCCACGGTTATGGGCAGATGGGAATTTGTTAATGTCCGGTTGTAGAAAACCTGAAGTTGGTCTTAATTAAAATACATCAACCGCGTGTGTAACCGTGATGGTCTCTTTCCGGCGGAGTCCGGGAAGTGAACACGGTGTTGGAGTTATGCTTGACGTAGGTTGTTCTAGGATCACTTCTTGATCATAGTTGTTCGACCGTGCTTTTGCCTTCTCTTCTCGCTCTCATTTGCGTATTTTAGCCACCATATATGCTAGTCGCTTGCTGCAGCTCCACCTCATACCTTTTACCCTTCCTATAAGCTTAAATAGTCTTGATCGCGAGGGTGTGAGATTGCTGAGTCCCGTGACTCACAGATACTTCCAAAACCAGCTTGCAGGTGCCGTTGAACTGTGCAGATGACGCAACCAAGCTCTAGGAGGAGCTAGTTGGAGATCGTGTTCGTCATGTCGTTCCGTTTCCAGTTGATCAGCAGTGGAGCCCAGTTGGGACGATCATGGATCTGTGTAGCATTTGGGGTAGTCTTCTTTTAATTTTGGGTTCCGTAGTCGGACCTTGAGTGTATCTGGATGATTTAATGCTTTATTCATGTAATTATGTGAAGTGGCGATTGTAAGCCAACTATGTATCTCTTTCCCTTATGTATTACATGGGTTGTGTGAATATTACCTCACTTGCGACATTGCTTTCAATGCGGTTATGCCTCTAAGTCGTGCTTCGACACGTGGGAGATATAGCCGCATCGAGGGCGTTACAAGTTGGTAATCAGAGCCTTCCCCGACCTTAGGATCCCCCCTGCTTGATCGAATCGTTGGCGTTGTTGAGTCTAGAAAAATGTTTTGAGTCATTTAGGAATTATATATCGGAGAGTAGGACTTCTTTTACTCCTCAGTCCCTTCATCGCTCTGGTGAGGCATCCTGACGTAGAGTTTTGACTCTTCTCTTCTCAAATTTCACTAAAAAAAATTTAGGATCACGCGGGTATCTTGGAATCGTTCCGATGGTTTTGTGACGAGAACATTGTTCTTGGTGCCTCCTGATATTTAGGAGTTGTGGCAGTGTCCCGGGGAGTTGAGCTCCGAGGTGTTGTCGTCACAATTTTATCATTGCGGTTCTGGAATACCTGAGCTCGCCGACATCGAAAATATCTTTTATGCAGTTGTTGGTGAGATAACCTCGACGCCACCCAGTACTGGGGCGGGAGTTCGGGAGTATTGCTATAACTCGTATAACGGATGATTTTTGAAGGTTGAGGTAAACGATTTCCGAAGGTTTCTCGGTTATGCGTTAAAGGATGGATACAGCTGGATGTAGGATTTGCTAGTTTTGGGTAAGATATTATGCTTCCCCTGTATCCCCAACACCTGATTGCATAACCGGAAAACTTCGGGAGTTTATAAGTGGGAATTCAAGTAGCTCTTAGGATATCTTCCCGACAGATGTATGATATGAAATTGGGGTTCGACGTCTAGTGGTCCACCTATTCACGGTTGGTTTTACAGTGGTCTCGTTGTGTCTTAAAGAGTCCTTGGCTTTGCCGACTCGGGGACGCTTCGTATGTCATGTGCACTGCCTTGTACATGATGGTGATGTACGATCGAGCCCGTGTAGGCCCCACCACGAAAACTTCGGACGAAATCTCTATCATATGTTTGTTCCGGCTTATTCTGCAAGCCAATCCTTTGTTTTGTTTTGAGTTGTGGTATTCGAGTTGCTTCGAAGTCAAGTGTTGATTCCATACTTTTCCTAAACGGTGTTCTCATACTCCGATGTGAATACCAATCCTTCATGATAATTGAGATTGTCATGTCAATCCTTTTCAACCGGCGTGTTTTTCTTCAAGTGGATCCGATCATTTCAACATTTGCAAGATCCATTCTCAGTTTTTTCGTCAATGGTGTTGGCTTCATCCGTTCCAAGTTGTCTTTGTTTTTCCCGCCCACCCACCCTTTTTCTTCAAGGACTCGGATTTCTTAATCAAGTATCCATCTTATTAATGTGAAGTCTTTCCATTCTTTTCTGTCAATGTTCTTACCCGGTGTTTCTCATGAAGATTTTAACGGAGCCTCAAGTTCATCATTATTCATTCTTTTCTTCTCCGGTGGTTTCAATTCAAGATTTCGGTGTTGATCATATTATTTATCGTATTTCAATGATTTCTCTTGCCGGTGCAATTCTTAATCATTCCCCGCTTGCTATTCAATTGTTCCAGAGTGCTCAAGATAGCTCAGAAGATTCGTGTTTCCCTCTGCAGTCGTTCAAGATCTTTCGAGGATGTTATCTCATTCAAGCCATTTAACTCAACCGGTGCTATCTCCCTTTCAAGTAATTGTTCTACGGTGTTTCTTTTGAGTGGGCCCTAACCCACGGGTCTTTTCCCAGGATCTTACCTGACTCTTCTAATTTTACTGGAGCTACTCTCAAATCTTTTAAAGTTTGACGTAAGAATGAATTATCATCAGTCAAATGTCTTCTCCAAGATCTATCAAAATCTTTTCATCGTTGGCTCAACCTCTTCGCTTTTGATTCTTCCGGAGTGTCTAAACAATTCTTGGTGATGTTTCCCGTCATCATTCTCGGATTTTGAAGACAGAAGAAGAGTTTTTCCTCCATATCTTATCCGTTCTCTCAAATATTCATGATGCTAGCTTACCGCCATCCTCTCATAATTGTTTTGATTGTGAGAATTCTTTTCACCCACCCGGAGCATTTCATGATTTGTTTCCATTTCTTTCCTCCGAAGGCCATCTTTTCAAATATCATTCATTCTAGCTTTCAGCTCCCGTTTCTCCAAATCTTACCGGTGCATCATTTAAGTGATCTCTAATCAGCTCGTGATCTCTTCGTTCTCATGTATCAAATTTTTCACTAAAGTATCTTCATTCGTTTTCCAATTCTTCCCAGGGAATTGTGCCTTTCCTTCGTTCATTTTCAATTCTTACGGTGGTTCGTTCAAGATCTCTCTGTTGGAAATATGCCCTAGAGGCAATAATAAATTGGTTATTATTATATTTCCTTGTTCATGATAATTGTTTATTATCCATGCTAGAATTGTATTGATAGGAAACTCAGATACATGTGTGGATACATAGACAACACTATGTCCCTAGTAAGCCTCTAGTTGACTAGCTCGTTGATCAATAGATGGTTACGGTTTCCTAACCATGGACATTGGATGTCGTTGATAATGGGATCACATCATTAGGAGAATGATGTGATGGACAAGACCCAATCCTAAGCCTAGCACAAAGATCGTGTAGTTCGTATGCTAAAGCTTTTCTAATGTCAAGTATCATTTCCTTAGACCATGAGATTGTGCAACTCCCGGATACCGTAGGAGTGCTTTGGGTGTGCCAAACGTCACAACGTAACTGGGTGGCTATAAAGGTTCACTACAGGTATATCCGAAAGTGTCTGTTGGGTTGGCACGAATCGAGACTGGGATTTGTCACTCCGTGTAACGGAGAGGTATCTCTGGGCCCACTCGGTAGGACATCATCATAATGTGCACAATGTGACCAAGGAGTTGATCATGGGATGATGTGTTACGGAACGAGTAAAGAGACTTGCCGGTAATGAGATGGAATAAGGTATCGGGATACCGACGATCGAATCTCGGGCAAGTATCGTACCGATAGACAAAGGGAATTGTATACGGGATTGATTGAATCCTTGACATCGTGGTTCATCCGATGAGATCATCGTGGAGCATGTGGGAGCCAACATGGGTATCCAGATCCCGTTGTTGGTTATTGACCGGAGAGTTGTCTCGGCCATGTCTGCATGACTCCCGAGCCCGTAGGGTCTACACACTTAAGGTTCGGTGACACTAGAGTTGTTATGGGAAATAGTATGTGGTTACCGAAGGTAGTTCGGAGTCCCGAATGAGATCCCGGATGTCACGAGGAGTTCCAGAATGGTCTGGCGGTGAAGATCGATATATTGGATGAAGGGTATTGGAGTCCGGAAGTGTTCCGGGGGTACCAGGCTATGGCCAGCATGACCGAAAGGTGTTTCGGGAGCCCTGGCAAGTGTTGGAGGGCCTCATGGGCCAAAGGGGAAGGGGAAAACCAGCCCACTAAGGGGTGGTGCGAACCCCCACACCCTTTCCCACGTTACTTGGGGAGGTGGGGCGCCTCCACCTGGCTTGGGAGGCAAGCCTCCACCTGCTTGGCTTGGGGGGGCAAGTCTCCCTAGGATTTTCCTAGGGAGATCCCATCTGCCTAGCCACCGCCCCTAGGGAACCCTAGGGCGCCTCCCCCTCCTCCCTTCCCCCTATATATAGTGAGGGAGAGAGAGGGCAGCCGCACCTCTTCCCTGGCGCAGCCCTCCCTCCTCCTACACCTCCTCCTCCTCCATAGTGCTTGGCGAAGCCCTGCTGGAGAACCACGAGCTCCATTGCCACCATGCCGTCGTGCTGCTGGAGTTCTCCCTCAACTTCTCCTCTCCCCTTGCTGGATCAAGAAGGAGGAGACGTCCCCGGGCTGTATGTGTGTTGAACGCGGAGGCGTCGTCCGTTCGGCGCTAGATCGGAATCAACCGCGATTTGAATCACTGCGAGTACGACTCCTTCATCCGCGTTCTTGCAACGCTTCCGCTTAGCGATCTACAAGGGTATGTAGATGCACTCTCCTTCCCCTCGTTGCTAGATTACTCCAGAGATTGATCTTGGTGATGCGTAGAAAATTTTAAATTTCTGCTACGATCCCCAACAGTGGCATCATGAGCTAGGTCTATGTGTAGTTTCTATGCACGAGTAGAACACAAAGCAATTGTGGGCATCGATATTGTCAATTTACTTGCCGTTACTAGTCTTATCTTGATTCGATGGCATCGTGGGATGAAGCGGCCCGGACCGACCTTACACGTACGCTTACGTGAGACTGGTTACACCGACTGGCATGCACTAGTTGCATAAGGTGGCTAGCGGGTGTCTGTCTCTCCCACTTTAGTCGGATCGGATTCGATGAAAAGGGTCCTTATGAAGGGTAAATAGAAATTGGCATATCACGTTGTGGTTTTCGCGTAGGTAAGAAACGTTCTTGCTAGAAACCTATAGCAGCCACGTAAAAACTTGCAACAACAATTAGAGGACGTCTAACTTGTTTTTGCAGCATATGCCGTGTGATGTGATATGGCCAAAAGGATGTGATGAATGATATATGTGATGTATGAGATTGATCATGTTCTTGTAATAGGAATCACGACTTGCATGTCGATGAGTATGACAACCGGCAGGAGCCATAGGAGTTGTCTTAATTTATTTATGACCTGCGTGTCAACTTAAACGTCATGTAATTACTTTACTTTATTGCTAAAGCGTTAGCCATAGTAGTAGAAGTAAAGGATGACGAGACAACTTCAAGAAGACACGATGATGGAGATCATGGTGTCATGCCGGTGACAACGATGATCATGGAGCCCCGAAGATGGAGATCAAAAGGAGCAAAATGATATTGGCCATATCATGTCACTATTTGATTGCATGTGATGTTTATCATGTTTTACATCTTATTTGCTTAGAACAACGGTAGCTTAAATAAGATGATCCCTCGCAATAATTTCAAGAATTGTGTTCCCCCTAACTGTGCACCGTTGCGAAGGTTCGTTGTTTCGAAGCACCACGTGACGATCGGGTGTGATAGATTCTAACGTTCGAATACAACGGGTGTTGACGAGCCTAGAATGTACAGACATGGCCTCGGGACACATGCGAAATAGTTAGGTTGACTTGACGAGCCTAGCATGTACAGACATGGCCTCGGAACACGGAAGACCGAAAGGTCGAACATGAGTCGTATAGAAGATACGATCAACATGAGATGTTCACCGTTGATGACTAGTCCGTCTCACGTCATGATCGGACACGGCCTAGTCGATTCGGATCATGTTTCACTTAGATGACTAGAGGGATGTCTATCTAAGTGGGAGTTCATTAAATAATTTGATTAGATGAACTCAATTATCATGAACATAGTCTAAATTTTCTTTGCAAATATGTTGTAGATAAATAGCTCATGTTGTAGCTCCCTGTTTCAATACATTCCTAGAGAAAGATTAATTTGAAAGATATTGTAAGCAATGATGCGGACTAGGTCCGTAGTCCGAGGAGTGTCCTCACTGCTACACAGAAGGCTTACGTCTTTGATGCACCGCTCGATGTGCAAACCCCTACAACGTCGTCTTAGGATGTTGTGAACACCTGACAGACACATTCTGATGACTACTTGATAGTTTAGTGCACCATACTTTACGGCTTAGAATTGGGATTCCAATGACGTTTTGAACGCCATAGAACATATGAGATGTTCCAAGAGCTGAAATTGGGATTTCAGGATCATGACCGTGTTGAGAGGTGTGAACCTCTGACAAGTTCTTTATCCAACAAGATGGAGGAGAATAGCTCAGCTAGTGAGCATGTGCTCAAAATGTCTGGGTGCTACAATCACTTAAATCAAGTGGGAGTTAAACTTCCAGATAAGATAGTGATTGATAAAGTTCTCTAGCCACTATCACTAAGCTACTAGATCTTCGTGATGAACTATGACATGCAAGGGATGGAGTTGATCCCGGAGCTGTTCGCGGTGCTTAAGACCCCAAAAGGTAGAAATCAAGAAGGAGCATCAAGTGTTGATGGTTTAACAAGACCACTGGTTTCAAGAAGGGTAAGGGCTAGAAGGGAAACTTCATGGATGGCAAACCAGTTGCCGCTCAGTGAAGGAACCCAAGGTTGAACCCAAACCCGAGACTAAGTGCCTCTATTGTAAGGGGAACGGTCACTGGTAGCGGAATTACCCCAAATGGATGGTAGAAAAGAAGGCTGGCAACTTCAACAAAGTATATACGTGTTATTAATGTGTACCTCACTAGTACTCCTGGTAGTACCTGGGTATTGGATACCGGTTCAGTTGCTATTATTGGTGACTTGAAGCAAAAGCTTCGGACTAAACGGAGACTGGCTAAGGGCGAGGTGACGATGTGTGTTGGAAGTGTTTCCAAAGTTGATGAGATCACCATCGCACGCTCCATCTGCCTTCGGGATTAGTATTGAACCTAGATAAATGTTATCAGGTGTCTACGTTGAGCATGAATATGATTAGATCATGTTCATTGCAATACGGTTATTCATTTAAGTTAGAGAATAATGGTTATTCTGTTTACATGAATAATACCTTCCATGGTCATGCACCCTATGTGAATGGTTCAGTGAATCTCGGTCGTAGTAATACACATGTTCACGCCAAAAGATGTAGATAATACCACTTTCTTGTGGCACCGCCGCTTAGGTCATATTGGCGTAAGATGCATGAAGAAACTCCATGTCGATGGATGTTTGGAGTCACTTGATTTTGAATCGCTTGACACATGCGAGCCGTGCCTCATGGGCAGGATGACTAAGACCCTGTTTTTAGGTACAATGAAATGGGCAAGTGACTTGTTGGAAATCATACATGATGATGCGTGTGATCCAATGAGAATTGAAGCGTGCGGTGGATATCGCTATTTTCTCATCTTCACTGACGATTTGAGTAGATATAGGTATATTTACTTAATGAAGCACAAGTCTGAAATGTTTGAAAAGTTCAAGCGATTTCAGAGTGAAGTTAAGAATCATCATAACAAGAAGATCAAATTCCTACGATCTGATCAATGAGAATTTCTGAGTTATGAGTTTGGCAAACACTTAAGACATTGTGGAATTGTTTCACAGTTGAAGCCACCTGGAACACCACAGGGTAATGGTGTGTCCGGACGTCGTAATCGAACTTTATGAGATATGGTGCGATCTATGATGTCTCTTACCAATCTACCACTATTATTTTGAGGTTATGCATTAGAGACAGCTGCATTCACTTTAGATAGGACACAATATAAGTCCGTTGAGACGACGCCGTATGAACATTGGTTTGGCAAGAAACCAAAGTTGTCATTTCTTAATGTTTGGGGCTGCGATGCTTAAGGCTTCAGCCGGAGAAGCTCGAACCCAAAGCGGACAAACACATCTTCATAGGATACCCAAAGGTGATAGTTGGGTATACCTTCTATCTCAGATCCGAGGGCAAATTGTTTGTCGCTAAGAACGGGTCCTTTCTCGAGAAGGAGTTTCTCTCGAAAGAATTGAGTGGGAGGAAGATAGAACTTGATGAGGTTGTCGAACCTTTACTTCAACCAGAGAGTGCTACAACACAGAAAGATGTTTTCTGTGGCGCCTACATCTGTTGAATAGGAAGTTAATGATAGTAATCATGAAGCTTCGGATCAAGTTGCTATCGAACCTCATAGGTCGACAAGGATATGTACTACTCCTGAGTGGTACGGTAATCCTGTCTTAGATATCATGTTGTTAGACAACAATGAACCTACGAGCTATGGAGAAGTGATGGTGGGCCCGTATTCCGACAGATGGTTGGAAGCCATGAAATCCGAGATAGGATCCATGTATCAGAACAAAGTATGGACTTTGGTGGACTTGCCCGATGATCGTCAAGCCATTGAGATAAATGGATCTTTAAGAAGAAGACGGACGTGGGCGGTAATGTTACCGTCTATGAAGCTCGACTTGTGGGAAAGAGTCTTTTCACAAGTTCAAGGAGTTGACTACGATGAGAATTTCTCACCCGTAGCGATGCTTAAGTCCGTCGGAATCATGTTAGCATTAGCTGTATTTTTCGATTATGAAATCTGACAAATGGATGTCAAAACAAGTTTTTTTACCAGTTTTCGTAAGAAAAGTTGTATGTGATACAATAAAAGGTTTTGACGATCCTAAGGATGCTAAAGGGTATGCTGGCTCCAGGAATCCTTCTATGGACTAGAGCAAGCATCTCGGAATCGGAATATATGTTTTGATGGAGTGATCAAAGCTTTTAGGTTTATACAATGTTTGCTAGAAACTTGTATTTACAAGAAAGTGAGTGGGAGCACTACAACATTTCTGATAAGTATATGTGGATGACATATTGTTGATCCGAAATAATGTAGAATTTCTGGAAAGCATAAACGGTTTTTTTGAAGAGTGATTTTCAAAGGAAGACCTGGATAAAGCTGCTTACATAT